>NC_089595.1:106833358-107045488 GCF_019320115.1 Miscanthus floridulus
GATTCGGGCAGAATCACCTGGGGTTTTTTTGCCAGCGGGCGTTTGTGCGTGTGCACCTTGGTGGGCGTAGCCTCCTCCTTCCAATTTTTGACCTATTGTTTCTAGGAGCGCGGTCCCAGGCGTTTGGTCACGGCCAAGGGACTGGGCGGGATGGAGTTGTTAACCAGGGCGTTGGGCGCACCAAGAGGCAGCCGAGGGATCGAGAGAGATGGACTCGCAGACCTAGGCATCGGGCGCTGCCAAGGGACCGGGTGAGTTAGAGTGGCGGATCTAGGCACTAGGCGCAACAAGGGATCAGGTGAGTCGGAGTTGTGGATCTAGATATCGGACGGGCCAAGGCGTTTTGAGCATAGGTGATCGATAGCCGAGGGATCGGGTGAGACAGACTCGTAGACCTCAGTGTGCGGTCGAGGGATCAGACGAATCGGAGTCATGGATCTAGGTGTTGGCACACCGTGTGATCGGGTGTGTCGGAGTCATGGATCCAGGCATTGGGCGCAATGAGGGATCGGGCGAGTTAGAGTCATGGATCCAGGCATCGGATGTGCTGTGGCATTTTGGACGTGCCGAGGCATTTGGATGTGCCGAGGGATCGGGCAAGTCGGGGTCGTAGATCCAGACATCGGGTGCGCCGAGGGATCAGGCGAGTCGGAGTCACGGATCTAGGTGTCGGGCGCGCTGAGGGTTCAGGCGAATCAGAGTCACAAATCTAGGCATAGCCAAGGTCGTGTCGAGGTGTTGGGCGTTCTGAGCCCCTGAGCCTTGTTGGACTCGGTAGGGGTTGGTTGAGTTTCGTGCATTGCCCCATCTATGATTTCCGCAACCAGAGGGGTTGAGCTAACGTTGCTTGCCTCGATGGCTCGAGTGACGCGCTCGGTGAGCTCGCTAACGGGCATGTTCGAGTGAAATCTAGGTCCGTCGTTCGTGACGAGGTCATCATAGCCCTCATGTGGCATTCCACTGCTCCTTAACCTGCAACCCAGCAGATGCCTGGGTCATTTCGAAGACCGACCCAGGTGGCCCACTGGCCTCCCCTCGATGGAGATTCTATGGGCATGGCTCAAGGTTAGGATCAAACAAGAAGGTTGAGATGACATTGTCTGCTTCGGAGTGGACTAGGCGAGGGCCGCTCAGGGCTCATCTGCGTTTTCTCCCCAGGCTCTATTTGACATGAGGCGGCCTCGAGCCCTTTGTGGGCCAGCCTTCGAACCCCGATCGGTCGTTGCTCATGTTGAATGAGGCAACTGCCGCTTCGTGATGCAACATGAAGCGTTGTGATGCATTTAACTGTATATACGATGCTTTGGATGTATGGAATGAATGAATGTGTGCATAGATGAATGAATGTTCATATAAAGAAATAGTGGGGGTTGGTAATGTTACCTTGATGACTCGAGTGACGGGGTTTAAGGAGCTCCTATCGGATATGTCCGACCAGGATCTACGCTCATCGTTCATGACGGAGTCGGCATGGCCCATATGGGGCATCCCTCTACCCCTTACCTGTCTCTCAGTGTTCGCCTGAGCCGTTCGATTAACATAGGAAGCCCGTTGGTCTCTCCTAGGTGGAGATCCCACAGTTGGGCCTTTCTGAGTCCCGCCTAGGAAGGCGAAGGGCTACCTGCGCGTAGTGGCGCCTTGTTTCTCACGCCCGATGTGTGGTAGTGGTGGGCCATACCTAGGCCACGTCCCATCTGACCAGGCGTCGTTCCGTCGGGTAGGGTGTGTTCCATCGGTCAGGGCACGTTCCATCGTATCCCATCCGCATTGAATGGGGGAAGGGAGAGGGTTTCTTGCCTCAATCCTTTCACCTTTCCTCAACTACTCCACTTCTTCTTTAAATAGGGGAAGGGAGAGGGCTTCTCGCTGCAATCCTTTGCCTATTTTCCAACTGTTGCTTCTCTTCCTTCTTCCTTCTTGCTAAGAGTGCTTGAGTGTCGCGGTGGTTCCTAGGAGAGAAAAGGGGAGAGTGAGGGAGAGGAGAAAGCTCATAGATCCATTCATGAATCCAGAGCACAATGTCGAACTGGAGGTCATCCGTTGTGAGGGAGTCGGTGCTGGCCACCTTCGCCGAGAAGCGAGTGCTACCGCCGAAGGAGGTGGCGCACTGGAGGGCTCCTGTGGGGGAGGATTTCCTATGACCTCGAGACGGCGAGGTTGTCTCCTTCCTCGCCTTCCATGAGCGTGGGTTAGGATACCCTACGTACTAGTTCCTGCATGGGCTCCTCAATGAGTGGGGCCTGGAGCTACAACACCTCAATCCGACTGGGGTGCTACACATTCCGGATTCATCACTGTGTGCGAGGCCTTCCTCAAGATGGAGCCGCACGTGGATTTCTTCCTACGGATGTTCTCTAGGCGAGTATTGTCAGAGGGGAAGCCGCTCAGGGTCGCGCCGATGGGGGGCTTCGCGCTGCAGAAGAAACCGAGCGTGTCGGGCTCGTACCCCTCGTACACCCCCTGTGATTCCAATCGGTGGTGGCACAGGGAATGGTTTTACATCAGGAACCCGGTGGAGGCGCCATTCCTGCCTTTTACCGACAGGAGGCTAGAGAGGCAGGAGAGCTGGTCATGGGGTCTCGCCAGCCGACAGAAGAAGAAACTAGAGATTATCAGGGCGGAGCTCTAGAAGCTAGTGCGGCATAGCCTTGAGGGGTGCCGGTGTTCCATACCTTCTTCTATCATCGAGTCACTCCACTAGCAGAGAGGATGTAGCCAATGTGGATGTACAGTGGCCCGATGAACTCTGACCGTGCGTCGCCAGAGGAGCTGGCGAATGACGAGGTCTAGAATCATCTTGACCGGGTGCTGCAGCTGAGGGCTAAAGAGACCCTTCATGGAAAGCCCGGAGCTCTCAACGCTGCGAAGTAGTCTAATCTGGTATGCTCCCCTCTCTTTACTTCCATGTTCTTTTTTCCTTTTGCTCTCCTGTATCTTGACTTTGAGTCGTCCATTTCATAGGGACTCGAAGTCTACAAGTCCCGACCGCATCTTCCAAAGGGGTCAGAGGGCGTGGCCTGGTAGGCCACCCTGAAGGAGGCGGCGGATGAGAGGAAGAAGAAGAAAGCTGAGAAGGCTCGATGGAAGCTTGAGATGGAGATGGAGATCACCTGGTGTGTGCGAGCTAGGGAAAACAAGAGCAACATCGAGTCAGAGGATCCCACAGAGATGGGTGACGATGTGATCTCCTCCAAGGACGAGAGGGGCTAGGAGGTCATCGAAACCTCGATGGAGCGTTGTGAGCCTGAGGCCGCGTCTATCGCCAGCGGGTGGGAGGCAGAGAGGCACAACGACGTGCCCATGCCGAGGAAGCATGCCGTGAGCTTGGACACCGTCAGCGAGCGAGAGGCAAAGCGGATGCGGTCACCATGCCTTTCGGAGGTGTCGCTAGCCAGACGGTTGGAGGAGCAGGCTCACACCCATGCATCTTCGGGGCCAGCACCGGCGCATGACCCACAACAGGGGGATGCCCCGCCAGCTGCTCTGGCCAACGTGCCTTGAGCCGGTAGTCATGGCGACGTGCGGGCCTAACGGGAGTCAGTCAGGTCGACTCCCCTCGGTCAAAGTGAGGGGGCATGGGTCGTGGCCTGGGAGCGGTCCTCGCCCGACGGGCCCGTTCTGGTGGGTCGGGGCTTCAGAGCCCTACCGCTTATGTCCCGGTATGCACTGTTTGATTTCATAGTTTGAGTTTTTGGGAGTCTGACTGACCTATTCTTTTCGACAGCGGCCAGATGTTGATAGGACTGAGCATCACCCCAACTTCTATATGGGAGGAGTGGAGGCCCACCTTGCACCATGCCATGATGAGTGGCGAGGAGAGCAGGGTGGTCTCAGTAGGTCCTTCCCTTCTAGGGGCGGCACCCTTGGGTCGATCGTCAGTATGGTGGTGGCAGCGGTGATCGTATTGGTAGTGATCCTGGTGGTGATGGCGGAGGCCACGTTGGAGGTGACCCTTGCGGCCCCTCCTACACTGGCTACGGCAGAAGAGGGGAGGGAGACCAGGCTCCCTGCCTCGCCCGACGGAGGGCCACATGGCTCGCCCTCCCTGTCAGAGCTAGAGGTGTTGGGAGGAGATACGGCTAGGCGGGAGGTGGAAGGTCCACCGGTGGGCCGTGAGATCGAGATATTGGAGGTCTCCTTTGACGATGAGGCGGGTGACAAGGTGGAGCCGCTAGCACCATCCCAGGAGCTGGCGGTGGTTCGATCATCAGCTGGGCCTTCCATCGGGCTGGGGGCTACTGACCCTGTGTGGCCCTACCCCGAGGACCCGAGGAAGGTTCGGTTCATCCTTCAGGATGAGCAGTAGTGTTAGCTCTTAGACGTGCTTAGGGGGAGAGGACTTGTGATGGAGTCTGATCTCGCCCAAACTAGGGTGAAGCTGGAGGAGGCCCTGGAGCGGGTTAAGTCTGTCTAGTAGGCGGTCATGGTTGACCTGCCCCATGTCATAGATATAAGTTTTGTGCGGTCATCCTTGACTCCTGGTCTTTCCTCGGTTGCCTCAGCATGCTTGCTTCTTATTTTGCAGGGTCTGGAGGAGATGTCGAGCCGCAAGCCTCGTTTCCTCCGAATGGAGCACGCCTGGGTCACCGAGCTCAAGCCTAAGCTGGAGTCCACCCACCGTGAGTCCCAAGACTAGGCGGTGGAGGTGACCGAGGCACGGGCGGTGGAGTTACTCATGGCAGAGACCAAGGCGACGCTGCAGAAGTCCCTAGCGGAGACCGAGATGTTGCTCCAAAGTACCCTAGAGACCCAGGAGACGGAGCAGAAGGCCCTGGAGTTAGAACAGAAGGCTCGATCGGAGGCCGACCAAGAGGTGCTTGCGCTCTGAGGCCGGGTGCTTGGGACTCAGGAATTGAACTCTCGGTTGCGTGAGCAGGTGACTCGGTAGGAGGAGGGACTCTCCATCCTCGAGAACACAGGCCTTGGTACGTACCCTTTCTGCTTTTGGTGTCTTGGTTTTTTCCTTTGGCCCAGAATGCGGAGGCACTGGCCAAGTCCCTTGAAGAGCGATGTGCTCTCGAGGGGGAGCTTGACCAGCTTCGCAATGTCACCTAGGTCATTGTCTCAAAGGTCTTTGGGTTGGCACCAAGCACCAGCACGCCCGCCGTTCGACTAGCGGAGGTCCCAGACGAAGTGCGGGTGCTCATCACCGACAGGATGTTCTACGGAACGTCAAGGGTGCTGACATCGGTGATGATGCACCACCCAGAGCTAGACTTCGCTGCCATCTGCAGTGGGTACATCGATGGCTAGAGCTCGAAGGCCATCCATTCGCTCAGGGAAAGCTTGCTGCCACACGCACAGTTGGTGGCTGAGCAAGTCTTTGCACAGTGGGTGATGGATGTCCGCCGTGCGAACATGGCTGAAGGCGCACACCAGGAGGACGTCGCCTAGCCTGCGGATGGAGTGGAGCCCGGGTCAGAAGCGTATGTCACCCTACCTCCGACCGAGCCGAGTGTCGTCTAGCCGGAGAGTGAGCAGCCCCTACCGTTGTCGGTCGCGCCATCAGTTGATGCCGCCAGGCAGCCATAGTAGGAATTTAGAGTAAAAGTAGTTTAGCAGATGTAAAAGTTAAGTTCATGGGGGAGCCCCCGTGTGAATAGTTCGTATTGTTGAATACATCAATTTTCATTTTGTGATGAATTTACTTCGTTCGAGGAAGCTTGTCCTGTCCGTTCCTTATTTTTACCTTAGCATAGCTTTGTTTTTATTCTTTCTTTTTCGCACCTGCCTGTTCGTCCCGTAGGTTGCAACCTTAAGAGCTTGGGCATGGTCCACGAGGCTCAACTGCTCATAACCGTACATAGAGGTAGGGTGTGATCGGTTGGAATGTTGAAGCAAAGTTATGTAAGATAATTAAAGGAACAGACTACCCTTTTGTTTGGGTAAAAATGTATTTACCATATGATAGTAAACAAGAAGAGAGGTGGTACCGCACCTCCGTGGAGCCCCCGAGCGACCCGGGCCAAAAGTGTTCAGATCGGGGTGCTTTGTAGGAGCGAACATTGAATGAAAAAACGTAAGACCGAATTTCTAAGGGAAGAAACGACATAACTGTTTGATATTCTAAGTGTTTGTGAGAACGTCGTGGTTGTTGTCCTTCAACTGGTAGGTGCCCGGTCGGATTACTTCGGTCACCGTCTAGGGTTGATCCCCACCGCCTTAGTTTCCTTGAGTGGGCAGAAGGCGGTCGAGGAGGTTGGTGTATTGTAGTCCGGGACTGCTAGGGTCGACAACTCCCCAAGCCGTGGGGGCTTGAAAGAGTTGATGACAGCAGTGGTGAGCTCGTAATGCTCATGGTCGCACGTGAAGGCATGCGAGAAGGTGCTACCCACAGTGATGATGCCATTCGGTCCTGATATCTTTAGCTTTAGGTAGGTGTAGTTGGGGACCACCATGAACTTGACGTAGCATGGCCATCCCAAGATGGCGTGGTAAGACCCCAGGAAGTCCACCACCTCGAAGGTGAGCACCTCCAAGCGGAAGTTGACTCGGTCGCCAAACGTGATGGGTAGGTCGATCTACCTGAGCGGGTACGCCTGCGCTCCTAGGATCACGTCGTGGAAGGGAGAGCTCGCCGATCGGAGTTCCAACCGGGGGATGCGCATGGCATCGAGGGTGTCGACGTAGAGGATGTTTAGGCCGCTGCCTCCGTCCATCAGCACCTTGGTGAGGCGCTTCTTGCGGACGATGTGGTCGATGATGAGTGGGTAGCGTCCCAGTCTGGCAACGTGGGACAGATGGTCCCTCCGATCAAAAGTGATCAAAAATTCTGACCAGCGAAGGAAGGAGGGGACGGCCGTTTCGGCGACGCACGCCTCTCGGTAGCGCACTTTGTGCTAGCGCTTGGAGTAGACGGCATCGGATTCCCCAAAGATCATGATGCATTCCTTGGGGTCAGGAAAGCTGTCCCCATCCTTGCTCGCCCCACCTCCCTTCTTGGCTGCTGCCTCCTTGCCCTTTCCTTCTTTCGGCCCGCCGGCCTATTGCAGGAAGCGCTTGAGGAGCTTGTAGTCCTTATAGAGGTGTTTGACAGGGTAAGCGTGGTTGGTGCTGGGGCTATCCATGAGCTTACCAAAGTGGTCAGGTAGGCCCTGCTAGGGCTGCTTGCTTGCGCGATCAGCTACGGCGACCAATGCAGAGTTGGTCGGTCGGTGCTGATCCTTCTTGTTCTTCTTGCCCCTCTACGTGGAGGGGCCCTTGTCTTGGTCCTCATGCTTGGCCTTGCCCTTGTCCCAGCCTCCATTGAAGACCGCTCTGACTGCCTCCTCGCTGGAGGCATGGTTCGTGGCAACGTCGAGCAGGTCGCGGGTGGTTCAGGGCTTCAGGTAGCCAAGCTTATGGATCAGGGACTCATAGGTTGTCCCAAAGAGGAATGCGCTGATGACGTCCGTGTTGATGACATCAGGTAGGGAATTGCACCGCCTTGAGAACCTATGGATGTAATCCCGTAGGGACTTGCTGGGCTCCTGCTGGCAGCTCTTGAGGTCCTAGGAGTTTCCACGGTGGACATACGTCCCCTAGAAGTTCCCAACGAAGACCCTCTTGAGGCCCGCCCAGTCGCGGATGCTATCATACGGGAGGAATTCGAGCCATGCTTGAACATGTTCCCCCACGCAGATGGGGAGGTACTAAATAATGAAGTGATCATCATCCACTCCTCCGGCTCGACAGGTGAGCCAAAAGTCTTTGAGCCATATTTCGAGGTTCGTCTCCCTAGTATACTTAGCAATGTTGGTAGGCGGTCGAAAGCGCTACGGTAATAACGCTATCTGGATGCGGAGACCAAAGGCCCGTGGTCCTAGGCCATCTAGGCTGGGACTCCGGTCATTCGGTCAGCGACCATGCACGGGGTGCGCCTCCTCGGTCTCCTCGATGGTCTAGTTAGAGCCCGCGTCGTCTGCTCTCACTGCCACCCAATGGATGTCATCATTATGTCGGGCCCGACGCTGATTGCTGATGACGCTGTGAGCGTCTTGGTTTGACCCAAGGCGTTCACGCACAGGCAGTCGGTGTGGAGCGGGTGCTGGGTCAGGCTGTGGCGCAGCTGCTCCCTCCTATGCCACGATCGACGGCTATAGCGGTGAGCGGATAGAGTGATTCGTCTTATGCGTCCCTGCTCCCCTGGTGGGCAGAGAGGTCGTGAGTCGATGTCGCGACGCGGAGCTCTCCGCCTGTTGAACAGCGGCGGTCTCCACCAGTGCCCGGAGGTTCCGGTGGATTGCCTGTTCCTAGGGGTTGTTCGGCTTGGGAAGGCCACGCAGGAGCATCACCGTCGCGGCGATGTTATGGTTTGTCCGAGCGAACTATAGGGGATTGTTCCCCCCGTGGACGATGTCGCACTAGACCTAGCGGGCGTGACCCTAGGCGCCGCTCGCCGAGTTACGCGCACAGTGCGCATCGTGGTGCGCCGAGCGCGCTGGCGCATGTGGCGGTTGGTTCTGCCGCCTTTGTCATAGCTCCTCACCATGTGCTTAGGCACATGCGAGGGCATCCGCGCGAGGGTTCGGAGGGGTGTGGGTCTAAAGAGACTCCACTACCACAGGCGGTTGTCCCGGGGCATCCGCCATAGCACACTCCTGGGACAGAGGGTGGCTAGGTGCCACGATGTCGCCAATGCTGGAGCCGTCGCTCTCAACATCATCATCCAAGAGGTCGTGAAAAGAGGCGGTAGCGTAGCTCGCCATCCCCACGAATTCAGATGTGAGAGGGGGCGGCGTCAGCATCCTTCGGAGCCCCTAGGCGTACGTGTCCACGCGGGATGCGAGGCCGTAGGGGAACCGGTTGCATAGCGATCACGATAGGGACAACGGGGTCCCTCCGGAGAATCGGCGAAAGATAGTAAATAGCGAGTAAATAACAAAGCGTACATTACTCACAGTGGGGTTTGAGCAGAGCATATGCTCGGAACAAAGCGTAGGCGCCTCACCGTTGAAGTCGTCGGGTGTCCCGGAGCCGATGGAGGACGCGTCTCCTCCCACGGGCGTCGGAACAAGTGCCTCCTCGCAGAGGTGCAGCACGCCGAGCCAGTCGGCGACGAAGTCCAGGCTTCCAAAGAGGAAGGCCTGGGATGGCTCAAAGATGGGTGGAACCCACATCCCAACAGGTGGGAGTGCAGGAAACTCCAGTGAGCCGAAGTGAGTCGTATCTTCCCCACGGACGGCGCCAGCTGTCGGTGCAGAAAGTGACCAACACGTAAATATTTGTAGTTTTGCCGTGTGTTGTGATCGGATGTGGTCTAGCACTCAATGACACAGGATTTATACTGGTTCAGGCAACATGCCCTACGTCTAGTTTGAGTCGGTCGGTGACTTTATTCCTGAGCCCAGGTGCTCGAAGTTTGCTGTGGGGTTATAAATGAAAGAGAGAAAGATGGGGGTGCAAGAGATCCGGTCGGACTCTGGCCTAAAGGGCCGAGAGTGACGGGAGCTCCATTGTGCGCTAAGTGTTCAAACGTCTATCGTTCGTTGGGATCCTTGGTCGTTCGGATCGTGTGTGTTGTCTGAATTGTGAACTGATGGATCTCCGGTTGGCAGGGGGCGCATCCCCTTTTATAAATGAAGGGGACGGCCTTTTACAAGAGGGAGAGAGGAAGAGTATGTATGCTTCTAAGTCTTGTTGCCCATGCCGTCGGGTACAAGATGATGGTAGGCGCCCATAACACTGTTTGTGTCAGACGCATGTGGGAGGTTTTACCGTATTCACCATGTATGGCAAATGACGGCGCTCACAACACTGTCGATGTCCAGAGGCACGGGGGTTTACCGTGTTTGTCATGGTATGGGAGTTGTGGGCGCCCACGATTCTGCAGGGCAAATGTTGGCGCCCACAACACTGCTTGGGTTCATGTCTGGAAGGTTGCAGGGCACCCTTCTGATATGTCATGTTGGTACTGCATGTATACATGGTACGGTCCTCGGTATTGCGGTTGACTTGAGTGTCCTGTTTTACTTGCTCTACCTGTTTCTTGGTCCTTACCGAGCGGGCGTCCCCGATCGGTTGGTCCCAGTCGGCTCCGACTGCTTTAGTCGGAGAAGAGCTGTAAGCAGAGGTTCGGTGCATCCCCGGTAGGAGACGCAGGTTGAAGTCGGAAGCGTTGTTGACCAGGCCTTCCGGTCGGAGAGATGGACCGGAGTCGGTGAACGAACGCTGTTCCTCCTCGGCCGGGCCTTCCGATCGGAGAAGCGGGCCAGAATCGGAAGCGAAGCCTTCCGATCGGAGAAACAGGCCAGAGTAGGAAGCGAGCGTCATTCCTCCTTGGCCAGGCCTTTCGGTCGTAGATTAGATCACCCTTCTAGCCTGTCGTTAGGTTTTTTGGCAATGCCAGGAGTTGCACGTTGTTCGCAACATCGTCTGTTGGACCAAGCTTTTACTAGGAAGCAGGTTCACAAGGGACCCTGGGTTTATGAACCCGACAATACGTATTTATCAAAAGGTTCAGGAACTGGTTTTGTGTCCTTGGAAAAGTTGCAAGGAGCTAACAAACAGATCTATCACAAAGGAGTATATACACTGCAAGGCCAAAAATGTGCGATCTTCATACACAGAACAGCACACTTTGAATCATTGAAGGTAAATATGGGCAAAATCATTTCTTCTAAAGAAGCGTTCACCTGGCACTAATTTAAGTCTGGCCCAAACAAAGAACGCAAATTTCCAAAGCAAAAGAAGTGATCTATTTGAATTGAATGATACTACTGCAGCAACTTGTTTGGGACTTAAAAGGCTTTGTTGTTGTCGTCATACTACTGCAGCAAGTATGGAGCCTGTTCTTCCGTACTCTTCGATCTGAGGTCAGAAAAATGGTCCAGGGGTCACAACAGCGAAGGACTCGGTCGTGAGCACAGAAAAGATGACCAATCCAAGGAAGACGGCTTCGAATCCTCCAATAAACTATAGAACCATATGCTGCCATTTCTTGTATCGAAGCCTGCAAATAAACTCCAGGTTTAATTATAAGGAATTAATGTTTTGATATGGCCACTTTGTAAGCGAAGGGAAGCAAATATAGCAGGTTGGTCACAATATTTGATTGCACTGTAAGTGGTTCTTGTGGTTAATCTTGCCTGTCAATAACAATAATGTAGCTCTGAGATGAAATAATGGGGTTTCGTTGCCAGAAATAGTGTAACGGCTAAAAGCTATATCGACAGGTTAGATTTGAGAGAATACAATCTTCTTAATAAATATGCAATGACGCGAATAAGGTTTTTTACAGTGGATAGATAGATTCGAGAAAATACAAACTTCTTAAATTGCCAATGAAGCGAAATATTTTTTTTACAGCAGATAGCATAAAGCAAAAATCTTGTTAAAGGCTATGTTGTTGTTGTTGTTGTTGGATAGCATAAAACAACAATCTTGTTAAATATATTGTGTAGTCCAGTGAAACCTAGGTCAGAATTTTCCCAGACCGTTAACAAAGCAAAAATGTGACCATAACTGTAACCTGTATGGAACCTGGTTTTAGGACCACATGTATTTCTCGCATGGCTTTGGATTTATGAATCACATTGCGCAATTCGTAGGCAGTAGAGAGTTTCAGAGCCACTCACATGGTGCTTCGTCAACCAAACAATCAGTATTCAATAGGTAGGGGCAGCCTGTAAGACACCACATAATTCGGTAAATTCCTGAAATCTCAATGTGTTTGGGCTGGAAGGTTAGGCACTCTCGAAACGGGTAAACAAACAACAGGCCATGCAATATTATATAAGAAATATGGAGATCTAATCATTTGATATAAAGTTATCAAGTAGGGAGCTGACCTGTCGAACACTTGTCTGTTCCAATATGGATGGAGAAAAGGAAAGTTGTTGTACATATGTATAAAAGAAAATGATCCTAGATCTTAGAAGTGTACAGGCAAAAGCAAAAGTAACCTAGCTGATCAAAACATGGAGAGGAGACCTAACTATTTGTAAATTGAGATTCATCAATTCCCCTGCAGAAACCATAGAAGAGAAATGAACAGTTTAGTCGCCCACCATAAGCAGGGCATATCAGACAAATTCAGGAGCTGAGCATATTTATAGTAATAGATGGCACGATAGAGGTAGCCTACACGGGTATGGTCGTTGTCATTGTAGAAAAGTATCTAGGACGGTAAACTGTATTGAGTCATATATATAAGACCTGGGACATGTGCTAACAACTGCAATATACCATCAATTAGTTTGTAGGCAAAGACGACAAACTTTGTTAATAAGCAAAATAGGATCACTAGAATGCCAAACGGCAGGAAACACATGAATTGGAAGGTAAAGAAAAAGGGAAAAAGGAATGTACTCACCCAGAGGCAATGGCTTGTAGAAGTGACATCTGTTGGCTGAATCACTAATAAACACCGACTGGGCACCACACCTGCAGGAGGAAAGCAATTAGTGTCTGCAGGTTGGAATGTGACACTACCAAAAAACTTTACTTGTTGAGGACATATCAGGATGGCTGTGATCTTTCATGTGTGAAAGTAGAGGAACATCAGATCATTTGCAATGAGCAAAATAAAATTGCCACCAACAGAACTAAATGGCAAGAATGTATGAGAGGCAAGGGAAGCGTAAAAAAAAAAAGATCTAACCGAAACCAGAGATCATCTCGAAATCGTAGCTGGTGACAGAATTAGTATGAAATAGCACTTCGTCACTGCACGGCAACGACCAAAGAAATCAGTCTCATGAAATAGCACTTCATCACTGCACGCCAACAGGCAAAAGAAATTAGTCTCTACTAATTAGTCTCAATTAATATGGATTGTGAAATAGCCTGAAGGAACCATCTGTGCGAACGTTGGGGACCAAATCCTAACCCCAGATGACCACAATAGTATGACACAAAATCCTAGCCCTAAATGAGGCAGGATCTAAGGCAAAAAAATGTTAAAAATTTAAACAACAACCAAGTAATGGATACATGACGAATCGATGTGGCTACCTGGTCATCAAGCCGTCTATTCGGATGCTGTGGAGGAAGAGGCGTTCAGGAGAGGCGGAGTGGCGACGATGAAAAGGGGCGACGTCGGCGATGGGGGCGACGCGGTAGAGGCGCGACGCCGGCCATGGAGGCGAGCGAGATGGCCGGAGGCGGCTCCGAGCTGTTGCTGGGCCACGTCGCGGCTGCCCTGCGGCGGGGCGGCGCGGCCGCGCCGCGGGGCGGGCGGAGGGCGCAGGTGGGGCGGCGGCGCCCCGGTGGGGTGACGTCGCAGCCGGCGTAGGGTGCAGGGCCGGTGGAGCCCGTCGTTGCGGTCTGGGTGCAGGCGCGGTGGAGTTCGTCGCTACGCGTCCGGGTGCAGGCGTGGTAGAGGTCCTCGTCGCCGTCGCCGCAGCGATTTCCTTTTTTTTTAGGCAGGTGATGAGTTATTACTGGGCCGTGGTGCCCGTGAGGCTTGAATAGATGAACAGGGATATGTGAGGAGACAAGGGGAGTGCACTATTTGTAAGATCACCACGGTTGAGGGTGCGTTTAGTCCGTGAAATAAAAATCTTTGACGTCACGTAGCATGTTTTGGACGTCGGAAGGAGTTTTTAGATACTAATAAAAAAATAATTACATAGCTCGCTTGGAAACTGCGAGACGAATTTATTAAGCCTAATTAATTCATCATTAGCGTAATTAGTTTTTTCGTCTATATTTAATACTTCATGCATGTGCCGCAAGATTCGATGTGATAGTTTAGGGTGAAATTTTTTGGGAACTAAACCAGCCCTGAGTTGTGTATATATATCCGTTTTGCAGACTCAATTTACTATTCATCCACGGTCTCTGCCGCCAACCTCCCCCACGCGCTAGATGGCCGCCACGCTCGCCTGCATCTTGGAGGTTCTCCGTCCTCCCTCCACGCGTTGGGTGCCCGCCATGCTCGCCTGCATCTCGGAGGTTTTCGCAAAGAAGACAAAAATCCTTACGTGCTTGGCCCGCCGCCGGTCCACCCTCCCATCGCCCGCCCCTCTTTTCCCCTGCTCCCCACGCTCGCTCGTCGACGCCGCTCCACCCGCCGCCGTCGCTGCACTTGCCCTGCATGTGGCTACGTGGGTGAATCGCATCACCTCCTCTTCCCCCTCGACGGCTACGGCGCCTGGGGCACGACCGGCTCCGGCTGCAAGACCTTCCCTCATCTTCACGTCTATAATAGCTCTGGTGTTACGAACTCGCTAAACATTGATATTATGGTCTAAGAAATAGATTTATTTCTATCTCTACCCCTATAATACACCACTTCAAATTATCCTATAGCCACTAAACAAATCTCACCTCTACAGTCACGACCTAAACTACGTCCACCCCACAAAACGCATACAGAAAAAGATAGCATTAAAAACATACGCACAAAATTAACTCTTACTTATTCTCTCCTTACTCAACCACATCCGACGGCCGATATTCTTTGGATCTCCCACCCCAATCTCCCCACTTCACCGCTCCACCCCACCCTCGATCTCTGCGCCGGGCTTCTCACCCCCTCGCTCTCTATCCCACGCACGCGGGCTCCAAACACCCACGCATAGCGATCAAAACCTACAATCACCTAATAAAAAAGAAAAAAGGAAACGCACGATCATAACGTGAACCCTACCCGTTGATCCCACCAGCCGCCGCCTCCCAGATCCGCTAGACCGAGCCGGTCGTGAGCGTCGAGAGCCTCGCCGCGTCTCCCTTCACAGGCGTGCTCCCTTCTCAGGGCAGCCGCTATTGGCCTAGCTAGACCGCGTCCACGAGGCCCGGTTCCTTGAGGCGCCAGTCGCCATCGTTCCGTGCATCCCAACTAGGCCGTGTGGACGCGATGCTACCCTGCCTGGCTGCCTGGCGCCGACATCCTTCCTCTCCTAGCGGCTGCGAAAGCTTCATGCAGCAACTGAGCAGACTAGCGTGGTCCTCGCGACAGCGGCGCACGCTCCTCCTGCTGCTTGCCGTTGTCGCCGCAGCCCGCCCGCCCGTGGGGCTAGGGTTGCACAGGGCGGCGGTGGCATCTCGGCGCGATTGAGAGCCCCAAGGGCGATGTCTGCACACGTGAGATTTGTTGAGGGAGAGAGACAAGGCAGCTGCTCCTTCACTCGGCGGCGGTGGCGGCAAGGGGAGCCATCGATTGCCAACCTGCTTCTGCCACCGTCTCGCCTGCATCTCCAAAATCTAAATCTCCACCAAGGATTGGCAAGAGGTATGGTTTACTGCCTTCTAGATTGTATTCCTGCCTTCTAGATGTCTACTGGCCTATTCCTGCGTTTTCCTGGAGATTGCTGGTCCTCTGTTTCCTCAATGTCGGATCCGTGTTCTTGAGTTTGTATTTGCCATCCAGTTCGTTGTGGTATTTGTCTATGAAAACGCAGCACGAATCAGAAACAATGTGTGTTTCATGTTTCAGTCTTCGTTCGTGTTGGTGCGGATATATTTTCAGATGTGATTTATTCGATGCCCGTTTCAGTTCTCTGGTTTTGGGACGGATGGAAATCACATCAGGTCTTGCTAATGTTTACTGCAAATTGAGTTGGTACTGGGTTAAGCATTTGCAGGGCACAAAAATCATAGGCGCCTCAAAGCCAAGCCTGACGCCCAGACGTTGCACATCTCCAGCACAACAAGCTCGGTCAACGTGTCCTGAGGTCAAACTCCAGTGCACACACATCAGACCTTCTAGGTGTTGGATGCGTTCTTTCCATTACGCTGCTGGATGGCGAGACTCCCTAATTTCCAAAGTCTACAACAAATCAAGGTGAGGGCACTCAACATAATAGGCTAAATGCAATGATAACCACGCATTGGATCTGCTTGACCAAATGTCTCAATGATCTAAGGCTTATCTCAACGAAGGATTTAGTATTTGCCTGACATCTCAATTATTTTTATGTTTGGATTTAAATAGCAACATATTTGACTACTAAGAAATGCTGATAGTGCTGATATCACACCGCTGGAGCTACGTAACTGCAAGAATGACTCTTAACTTCCATTTGATATTTTTCACTACGTAGGAGGAATGGATTTTTCATTGAAAATTTGTATTGTTCAAAGGCAACAATGAACTTGCAGACGACGAAGCCAACAGAAGTCGCTATGTAGTCCAAAAACAATGAACTTGCTAATGTTGCTAGCTTGCTTGAGAATCTCTAGCAGCTTAGCATGAACAACTCCTCCATAGCCGCCGCCCCCTACCCTCGCCACAGCCCCCTACCTCACAACAGGCGTGTTACAACAATACTTGAGCTTATTGTTGTTTGTTATTTTTTTAAAAAATTGTATCCTAATGCATAATCCAACACTTGATCCAAGGCCGGCTTCTCCCGAGCGAGTGATACACAGACATCTCTGCATCTGAATCCTTAACATCCTTAACTGTATCTCTCGGTGTTTGACGTTGTTGAACTGTATCTTTGTCTTTTTCTTTGTATCAGATGATGAAACCTCGAAACAATCTTAGGACACCTCCTGACACAGTGCTGGTACCTCTGTGAGTGAGAAGGCAATTCTTTTCTGATGATAATGCAACTGCTCTTAATTTTGCCTTTTATTTTTGTTTTTGGGTATCTTTTGGTCTTTAAAATTGTTTGCTCTAGGTAGGTATCTTTACAAACTTACACTGTCATGTGATCTGTGGTATGCCAATCTAGAATTACCGTCAAATTACTAATGCCAAAAATTGTCTGACTTGATGTGGCTTATGTGACTACGTATTATACATTTCCTATTTTGGTCATGTACTCATGTTAGTTTAATCTGATTATATAGACGTAGTTGTAGTCCCAATGGGGATCTCAAGACCTACCAGTAGGAAATGTCGTTTGATAATGTAAACCTCTGGTCTGATCTGGGATGGAGCCCCATCTGTAGTTGTTTAATTCAGCTATGGTGTGATTTAAATCGGGTCCCTGCGGGGTTATAATAACTGCCTGTTAACTTATTCAACGTCTTTTAGTTTATGAACTATAATGATATGCTACAGACAAAAAAACTACAATGAAATAAATTTTGGGCCTAATGCCACGCTTCTGTTAGCCATGGCATTGACCAGAGATGCTATGATTAGGTCGAAACAAAGTTGTTTCAACATTAGCATGGCACACTACTAGCGTTAGCACGGCGTGAGACCAATATTGTTCTAGAATTAACTTTTGACTTAATATGGTCCGTAGCGTTAGCACGGGCACTATACTAGTAAATACAGTGGATTAGTTACGTAAATGCCTATATGTGGTAATGAAAAATTCTAACGCGAAGAGTAGAATAAGTAGTTTTAAACATTGACACGAAAGCAATTTTTATAAACAAAATAAAATATAACTTGTATTTAGTACGAATGAAATTTGGAGTGTAAGTTTAATAGATGAAAATGCAACTCTTGTTTTGATGAATAGAAGTTGTTCAATAGTATATCTGATAGCTCATAAATCGAATCCGACATTTAAACTGGACCTTTCATGAATCGGCAGGAAGTTGAAATTATAGTTAGGATGTTATTTTTGACTATTTATATTAAGCACAATAATTAAGAGGCGTTCAAATGTTTTGCTCCTGTGGGTTAGTATGGAGTATGGGTTATGTCATGCTATGTTTGTTAGTTGAAATCGTCGAGGTTTAGACCTTGCAATAATTACGGCAAAGTGCTTAGGAATGTTAGTTCTAACTTAAACATTGAATTCTTTTAAGTATGAAATGATAGGAGACAATGCCATTTTGGCAACTGATTTCTAAAAATTTAGTTAAACACTAGTGCCATGTTTTTATTTAGTGATTTGCATCAAGGTGAGCACTCGAGAATGGTGTAGGTTATAGTCGTGTTGAGTGTCACGTAGATCTCAAAAAAATTTGCCTAAGTTCATTAGAACGGGCTGCGAGGCCTGTGTCAACGCTCTATCATGAACCGGAACTTCGAAGACGAACTCATCTTGGCACGCATGTATTTTCCTCTCGGGTGGTCCTTTTGTTGTACGGATTGCTCTGTTAGATAGCTGATAAGATCAACTTTAGAGTCGTGGAATTAGTCGAACCTCAATCGTGATTGTTAGTAGTTTTTCATTTGCTTTAAAACCCGTGCGTAGCTGCTATCGACCGTAATGTCATCCATGCACGCGTGCCGGAGGTGCTCTTGTCCGTTGACATTTGGTCACTGCAGCGCTCGCTCTTAGCCACTCATCTTACCTACCTCACCGGCACAACTCGCGCGTTATTGAGGAAAGGACCGAGCTCGATGGTGCCACAGCCGCTGCTTGCTATCCCTTCCTCCCAGCTTGCCTCTGCCCACTCTCTCTTCCGTGCCCCCATGGCACCCGCCGTGGCCATGCCGCCCGTCGCCCAGCCCCCTCGCGTGAGCGCGCGAGCCCCCACGGCCCCACGTTGGTACTACAGCCCCATAGCGCTGCCCCTTCCGAGCGCCTCCTCCGCCAACCACGTCGCTGCCATGCTGGCGCACCACCACCGTTGTGTTGCACCTCCTGTCCGACCGTGCCCGCGGCCAGCTGCTCCGGTCGACCTCTAGCCAGGCCACGGTCGGCTACTGACCAGCGCGGGCTCGGCGAAGCCAGCCAGTTCGCCGCGCCACCGGCGTGGCCTCTACTGCGCTGAATCGGCACTGGTCGACTGGGTCCCGTGCTCGCTGGTGTCATGGCTGCTCCTATCGCCCAGCCACCACGCGCACGAGCGTGCCTGAGCCCCGCGTTGCCTCGCACCGCTCCACCTCCGCTGCCACGCCCGCAGCGCTCTCGTCGTGGCCGCACCACCGTCATCGAGCACGGTCGAGTCTGCTGCTGCACCTGTGCCGCTAGGGAGCCGCCCCTCCAACGGGAATCAGTCGGAGCCCGTCCGTCCTCTGCTACGCCAAAGGAAGGAGAAGGGTGAGAAAATGGAATAGTAACTTTTTAGGGTTCCCAATGCAAATCCATGACTCGTGTAAATAGTGTTGCATAGTGTGTAATGTCATGTAGGTTGATTAAGTAAAAGTTTAGGGGCCTTCGTGCAAGTTTGCCGCCGTGCTTGGGCCGCTCACGCCCGCGCCGCGTTGGGCCACGCTCGCCGCGCCATTAGCCATGGCCTGTAGCTGCGCGTGCGCCCTGCCCCCGCCTGGGCCTCCAGCCGTTGGGCTGGTGGCTGGCCGAGCGGGTAGTGCTAGGCCAGGCCGAGCCCACGAAGCTTTTCCTTTCTGGTTTTGTGTTTTGTTCCAAAGCAGTGATCTTGTAAAATTGGTAATAAAATGTAGAAAAAACACAAAAATGCCAAACCAATTTTGTTAAATTTGTAAAATCATAATATATCTGATAGTGTATTTTATTCGCATAGATTTTGTATGTTTTTAGGGTTGCTCTAATGATTTTAACATACTTAATTTTGTTAAGACATAAACTTGTAGGAATTTCCATGATAAATCGGTGATAGTGTTAGCTCTAAAAATTTTACAGTAGGTTAGAAGTGTTACCAGGTGTTCTCTGTAATTTTTTGTAGTACAATAATAATTAGTTTACTAGAGTAGTTAATGTGCCTTAGTTTGAGTATATTAAATCATTAATAAATCAAAAAGAGACTTGATTTGGTAAGAATTAGTACTTGTTGATGAAAATGATGCTTTGTTTAGTGAAGTTAATACTTAGCTAATATATTAGTCATAGGAGTTAGCTTGTTAGCTTGGTTTGTGCACTCGTATTTTAAGAATTATTGTTGTCTTTTGATTGATTGCGCCATCCCTGCATTTGCATCAATACATATTATAATAGGAACGATGGTGGATCGGTGGTATCAAATAGAGTAGCAGAAAAGATGGTGTTAGGGATCAGGACACAAAGATATAATACTAACTTTTGATTACATGTTACCCAGGCAAGCCGCGGTGCATAACCCATATTATTCTGCACTTTAATTTATGCTTGTGCATTAACTTTAAGGAGTTGAATGAAACCCACTTGCATATATATATCATTATCCTATAAGTTTTACTAGTATGACATGATCGTGTAGATTGCTATGCTACAGGACTCCGGTAGAAGTCGAGTGATTGTCTGTCACTCGTGAGAGATAGAAAATATATTATTGTTGTTATTATATATTATCACATGGAAAATATATATAAATGATAATTGAAGACCGGGCGGAATGGTACTTTGGATCTGGACTTGGTTTGGCATTCGAGCGAGGCTCGGATTGCACTTGTTCCGCCTATGTCGGTTAAGGACCGACCGTTGCATTGGGTTTTAGGCAGGTCACAAACTTATTATTCTGAACACATACTTGTGTATGGGCGTGGGAAGGCTCATTGCTCTCTTGTCATAGGTTTCGGCTCTTTCCGGACCGATTGATTGGAGGCAGGGATGGTGGAGGTCTAAGCACCGCACTGAGTCTGGGACTCAGGAGCGGGGGCTTGGAGCCCACGTTTGGACGGGGACCTAGACCCTGTGATAGGAGGGTAGTGAGTTAGTCCTGCTTATGCCTATGGTACAAGTGGGACATGTGTTTTAGAGTACCTAGCTAGGATATATTGGTTCATGAATCGTCGGGTGATCCAGTACGACTTGTCTATAGTCTAGCAGCGTAGTAAGAACTAGAAGATGAAAGATGGTAAAATGATTCTAATTGCTAACCACCCGCTTGAAAGTAGCACATGTGCTTATATAGAATGGTTAGTTAATGAACTAATGCTGACTGCTAATAAAATTGAATATAAGGACGCACGCTTAGTAATACTTCTTGCAGATGCAATAAACTCACAAGGCAGATAGCCTTGTATATCCTTGGAGTCTTTTCTTTTCTCCTGACGAATAAGTCTTGTGGAGTACAATTGAGTACTCAAGATTTGTTCTACCCTGTTGCAGGTGACAGGTGGATGCTAGAGCTGATTCTTGAGTGTGGATTTCTCCTAGTGAGCTCAGAGAGGATTCCTTTACGCTGCGACCATAGTTTTTATTTATAACTGTCACTAAATGTTTTTATAAATAGAAGTTTATAATCTGTTGCCATAGTTTATATATCAATACTTCATCATGTCATGAATAAATATTTATTTCCGCTATAACTCTGATCACATGTTTATATTTCGCTATTAAATTAAATTGTTCATAACTCTAATAACATGGTCATATTCCGCTATTATAAATAATAAATATTATACTCTGATGTTGCATGAAAAGGGATGTAAGAAATGACTAAAATATTGTAAGCTTTATTCTCTCATTTGTGATCCTGATGGAAAAATATGGATTTTTGGGTTCTTTCTTGGGGTGTGCTTGATGGAACTACGTAATTAGTGTCTTTTCATGAGTACTTAGTGTCTAATGGAGGACAAGTACTCCTGGGAGGCATTAGATTAGGCAGTTCTGCCATAATCTCTGCCCATCCTTGGTGCTCCCCGAGGTCTACCTCACCGGTGTCTTCGACTACATCCACATCATCGAGGTTCGTGTCCCATTATTCTCCATGGCCTCTCGATTTGGTTAGGTTTTCACTAACATCTCTGTCTTTGTTCTTTCCTGAGGTCCTAGAGCTTGCCAAGAATGCCGTAGAGGATCCACATCATCATTGCTCTACCACTAATCATCCTTTGTCCTCTCATCTGTTTCTTCAAATTTGCAGATAGGTTGGTCAACCGATTACAATTCCCTTTAGGTTCTATTTGTTGTTCAAGCAGTGGTCAACAAATTTTAGAGGATGGATGGAGGATGGATGGATAACGCTAACAACATGACCCAGTCTGGGGGAGTGCACGGTAGTCCTAGAAACATGTGCCATGGCTGGATCGGGTGGAGCCTCATGTACGGATGGAATAGATGAACGGCTAGGATTGAATCATTGTGGATCTACAGTGGTCTGATTCTTGCATGAGGGGCTGTGCCAGGGCGAGGTGCCGGGGGAGAGGAAGACAGATGCAGGCAGGGTCAAAGAAGCCATGGCAGCCCTAGGCGGCGATGGCTAGGAGGGTGGACTCTGCATAGCAGGCGAGGTAGGGATTTTGTTTCCTCCTTCGATTTTTAGAGGATGGATGGATAACACTGACACCATGACCTAGTCTTCAGGAGTGCACAGTGGTCCCCAAAACATGTGACGTGGCTAGATCAGGTGGATCCTCACATACAGATGGAATGGATGAACGGTTGGGATTGAATCACTGTGGATCCACAATGGTCTGAGTCTTGCATGCGGCTGGCACTATTCATAAAAGCTCATCTTTGCGATGGGAGCTGGGGAAGAGAGGGGCAGGCAATGGGAGGGTGGACCGGCGGTGGGCTGAGTGCATGCGGATTTTTTGTCTTCTTTGCAAGAACCTCCGAGATGCAGGCAAGCATGGCGGCCACCCAGTGCATGGAGGGATGTTACAAGCTCAGACGGATCTCAGTATTTAGAGTATCGGTAACTGAATTTAGGTGGGTAGCAAGATTGGAGCAGGGGTAGGCAGCAGAGCACGAGGATGGGGTCAGAGGAAGCTTGCAGGCGGAAGCAAGAGTTTGTTACTATAATATTTGATGCCCTCTCCTCTCGCAACACACCATATGTATGACGCTAAAGCTTCATGCCGTGGCCCATTCGTTGCCCGAGACACGTCGGTTAGGAAGCCTAGGTCGGCTAGACCTTCGTAGCTATGGCCCATTCATCTCCTGCGGCTCTAGCCCATCTTCAGCATCCAGTGCCAGACTTGCCACAGTAGCAGGTCCAGACGTAACCCCCCCTCCCTTGCGCGCTGAGCCAGTCCCAGACGATGGTGTGAGGAAACTGCTAGCGAAGAAACTCCAAGTCCTCCCAAGTAGCTAGAGACCTTGGCAAGATAGACCACAGAATTAAACCTTGTGTGATAGAGCGCGTACCCTTGGTGATGGATCGAGTTTGAAGAATCCATTCTGGAACACCCTAAAGGATCACCTTAGAAGGTGGATGACTGGTGATAGAATGAGAAGTTCCCACTGACTTCTTGAGCTATGAAACATAGAACACCGGGTGCACCGAAGAAGAAGCCAGAAGCTCAAGTTGGTAAGCCACCGCTCCCACGTGAGCCAGAATATGGTACGGCCCAAAGAATTTGAAGGCCAGTTTCTGATTGCTACGATGTGCTAAGGAAGATTGCACATATGGTTGGAGTTTGACAAAAACTAGATCACCAATCTAAAACTAATGTTCGGACCGATGCTCATCAGCTTGCTTTTTCATATGCTGCTTAGTACGGTTCAGATGCTAGCGAATCACCTCAGACATCAGAGCTCGGTCAGACAACCAAGTAGCCAAATCTATAATGTTCGTGTCTGAAGCATTGGCAACGCCAAAATGGTGCGGTGCATAACCATACAATACCTCAAAAGGAGAACGCCCCAAAGTTGAATGCCAATTCATGTTATACCAAAACTCAGCTTGATCCAACCACTGTCGCCACTGATGCGGACAAGCATGCACAAAGCAACATAGGAACATCTTAAGGCATTGATTGACCCATTCAGTTTGACCATCTGTTTGCGGATGATAAGCAGTACTAATCCGTAGCTCAATTCCAGCCAACTGAAACAGCTCACGCTAGAAATGACTTGTAAAGACTTTGTCTCGATCCAAGATGTGGTAGAATTGCCTAATCTAATGCCTCACAAGAGTGCTTGCCTTCTATTAGACACTAAGCACTCAAGGAAGAACACTAAATTACTCTGTTCCGTCGGGCACACCCTAGGGGAGAACCCGAAAATCCACTTTTTTGCCATTAGGATCACAAATGAGAGAATAAAGCTTACATCATTTAACCATTTCTGACATCACTTTACATGTACATCAGAGTATAACATTTTATTATTATAATAGCGGAATGTAATCATATTATCAGAGTTAGGAATAATTTAATTGAATAGCGGAATATAAACATGTGAACAAAGTTGCAGCGGAAATAAACATCTATTAATGACATGATGAAGTATGGATATATAACAACTATGACAACAGATTATAAACTTTCATTTATAAAAATATTTGGTGAGAGTTGTAAATAAAACTATGATCGCAGCGCAAAGGAATCCTCGCTGAGCCCACCAGGAAGTATCCACACACAAGGGTCATCTCTAGCATCCACCTGTCACCTACAACAGGGGGAATAAAACCCTGAGTACTCAATCGTACTCAGCAAGTCTTACCCAATAGGAGAAAAGAAAAGACTCCAAGGATATGCAAGGCTATCTGGCTTGTGGGTTTATAGCATTTGCAGGAAGCATTACTAAGCATGTGTCCTTATATTCGATTTTTATTAATAGCCGCATTGGTTCATTAACTAACCATTCTATGTAAGCACCTGTACTACTTTCAAGAAGGTGGTAAGCAATCAGATTTCCTTCTTCCATCTTCTATCTTTCATTTTTCAATTCTTACTACGATGCTAAACCGTAGACAAGCCGTACCGGATCATCCAGCGATTCGTGAATCAATGCCCCTAGATGGGTACTCTAAAAACACACGCCCCGCTTGTACCCCGGGCACAAGCAGGACCAACCCATCACTCTCCTGTCCCAGGTGTCTAGGTCCCCAACCAAACTAGGACTCCAAGTCCCCGCCCCTGAGTCCCAGACTCAGTGCGGTGCAAGGACCTCCTCCACCAAAATAAAACCCTGACAGTCGGTCCAGAAAGAGCCGGATCCGTGACAAGAGAGCAACAAGTCTTCCAAGCGCCCATACACAAGTATATGCTCAGGATAATAAGTCTATGACTTGCCTGGATGCCTTATGCAATGATCGGTCCTTAACCGACAAGACAGGGAAAGCAGTGTAATTAAGTTATGCCCCGTGTCCACGGCGACACAACCTCTTACACCCACCAATACCTAAACCATATCTCTACCCGGTCACCATTTTTCCTTTCCACAATTTTATATATTCCAAGTGATAATCATATAGTAATATATTTCCTATATCTCGCGAGTGACAGGCAATCACTCGACTTCTACCGGAGTCCTGTAGCATAGCAATCTACACGATCATGTCATACTAGTAAGACTCATAGGATAAAGATATATATGCAAGTGGGTTCATTCAACTCCTTAAAACTTAATGCACAAATATAATTTAAACTGTAGAAAAGTAGGGGTTATGCACCGGGCTTGCCTAGGTAAGATATATACTAAAAGTTAGTATCTGCATCTTTAGATCATCCACCATCAACTAAATAGAAAGCCCGTTGCATCATTTCATGGAGAGAATACCATTACACCATCTTTGGGTTCCCAATCATCCTTCGATTGATCCGTTGATCCATCATCGTACCTATATGATATGCATGCGATGCAATGCAAAGTCATAATTAATCGACTGTAATTATGACTCATAAAATACGATTTACGCCTCTCAAGTTAACGGGCTAGTTCTAACAACGACCGTACCTAGGCTACATCTACCCGTTGTCGGATAAGGCATTATTTCCCAACAACTATTTTAGTTATATAAACCAACGGTGTTTCTTTATTCGCAATAGGACATTATTATTTATCTAGCAACTAATTATTCTAGAGCTATAAAAATTACAGTGAGCAGCTAATATTGCTAGGAAACTACTGTAAAGATTTTAGATCTAATACTATTACCAATTTATCACGAAAGTTCCTACAAATTTATATTTTACAATATTAAGTATCTTAGATTAATTATATAGTTCTCAAAAATATTACCAAACTATGTGAATAAAATATACTAACAGGTAGAGCATGATTTTAGGAGACTAACAAAACTAGTTTCATAATTTTTGGACTCCTATACCATTTTATATTGATTTTATAACTTTATTTTCTGAAACTTAGTTAGAAAATGTCTATAGAATGAAAAGGGACAGCGGCTTTCTATTCGGCCCAACTCAGAAATCCGCGCACGCTCGGCCCAAGCGCGGCGGCAGCAAGCGCGGGCGGCAAGCTAGCCCAACGTGCGCGGACGGCCTAGGCGGGCAGACGACGCGGCCGTGGCCCAGACGGGGGCGCGCATGGCCCATCTCAGGGACGGGCGCGAGCGGCCCAGCGCGACATGGCCCAACAGGCACGCGCGCGGCCCAGACGGCAGTGGCGACAACAATATTGCGAAACGGCCCCTTGCACTTTCCCTAATCGCGCCGAGATCCATGAGCACTATTCAAACGAGTCATGCATTTGCAGTAAGGACCCTGTATAACATTTTTGCTTTGATTTATTCCCTTCCTCACCTTTTCCTTTCCTCAGAAGCAGAGCACAACCGAAGACAACGACCGACGGTGGTGGCAACGGTGCTGAGGAGCCAGGGAAGACACGGCGGCGACGGAGAGCCCACCGGCGAGCTGCACGGGAACCCGCGTGGCCTCATGCTGGCCACGACAAAAGCTAAACCGGGCCTCAGTAGCTCGCCTGCATGAGCCGAGGCGGCGGCCCGCTGACTGCGACGGTGCCAGCCAGGCGAGCGGCAACTGCCCCAGCAATGCAGTGGGCTGCGCGGTGAGGTGGAGCTACGGGGATGCGGTGGTGGCACGGTTCGGTCATGTGTGCTCGCGCGCGGTGCGGCGTTCTAGGCATGACATGGAGCTATGACGCCGGCGGGGCGGCTGCGTGCACCAGGCGGCCAGCCATGGTGCAGCAAAGCCCATGGCACCGGCGGCACAGCGCGCACGCGCGCGCGGCGGCAGAAACGGACGACGTCGGGTGTGAGGCGCGTGGATCAGTGGACCAGCGTGGTTGAGTCAACGCGGCCCGAGAGGAGGAGCGCCACACAGCCATGGGTCTAACGTGGGACCGAGGGGAGTACGCACGCGCGCGATGATGGCGGGCGGGTGGCGCGGCACGAACACCGGGGTGCTGAGCGCGGACATCGAGGTGCTAAGCTCGGACTGAGCGTGGGGAGCAAGCCCAGGTGACGCGGACGCTGCCCCGGAGGTGGTGCAGCATGCAGGGCAAAGGAGCGGATGCCTGGCAAGCGAGCGCAAGGGGGCAGCAAAGAAGCAAGGACCTGCTGCCGCTGGATGCCTGGCACTACGGCGTTCGCGACGATGATGTTCGATGCTTGTGTGCGTGCCTTGCTTTGTAAAAGGAAAAGAAAGGCAGAGACGCAGAGGCAGTCAGATAGGACCATGGCATAGAAATAGAAAAGGAGGAAAAGCTGAGCTCTGCAACTGCTCGCAGTGCTGCGCTGTTTTGTAGTGGTACACTGTACATGAACAGAGGGTAGCTACTAGTACTAGTCACGAGGAGGAGGTAGAGAGGGGATGCATGGTCCTACTGCATCACAACACAGCACGCAAGCACATGCTTGGCCATGAAGGCAGCTTGCAAGTGCTGCGATGCCGAAAACAACGCGATGGTTCGGCAACTTTCGCTGACGTAGGGACAGCGCGAGAAATGTCATAGATAAGCTAGTGCTGTGGACCTGACCTTGTCCTAGAAATAAACAGCCAGCGCAGCTAGGCCGGCAGGCCCACGCGCGCAAGGTCTCAAGAAAGCAAATGTACATGGCCGACTGTGCTCGTCCACGAAGAGACACGCAGACAGAGACACTGATTGAAAGAAAGACAGAGGAACAATGGGAAGGAGACAACTGTTTGAGTTGACTTCACCTTATGAGTAACCTTGTAGTAATACTTGACTAATGACTTCACCTGGACGAGAGACCAGATAAGTAACTCACTAGCGAGTACACAAGTCGCTAAGCTAGCTCGCAAGCCCAACAAGAAACTATTAGTCTCTGACATGCGGCTGCTCTTCTGCGATGCATCGCCATTTACTAATTTAAATAATTTGTAACGTCTAGACACAAAAAAATTTCAACAAAGCTTGAATTTAAATTTGATTCAAAAGCTATATATGTGTGTGTATTGTTCTATTTATTAAAGGATTTTATTTTATTTATAAAAGTTACTTTTCATGGTTAATCTAACATGACAAACCGTTCGCTAGCATCATTGTTCAACATTCTCAAATATCTTTACGCACTGCCTAATTTAACTTGAGCACTTAATCGAGTCCACGAAATTAAGTCACACAGGATTCGCTTATCGCATCAAGTACATTTTAAATCAAAAATTCTGAAAAAAAAAACCCATTTTGAAAATTTGACTTAGTCCTAAATCGCGGTGCTAAATAAGCTCGTAACACCAGGGGTGTTACAACCAACCCCCCTTAAAAAGAATCTCGTCCTGAGATTCAAAGCAAGAACCAGCAAAGGGGAATTGTGATTACATTCGTAGATCCGATATTACATGAAAAATTACACGACTTTGAATACTAAACCACACGGGATCTAGGGATACATGGTTAAGAGCAACTTGATATAATCGAGACCTACTCCCAAAGTCGGGATAGACGAGGGCAATGGAGAAACAGTAGGAAGATGATTATCCAAAACATGGCGTAGCACCAACAGATCTAGAAACAGTCGACTGAGAAGTAAAACATCGCGAACCCTAAGATTAACTACCCAAAAAGGGGAACTTGAACTTCTGCGATGAATCGGATCCTTTATTACACCATCACCTCCGACTGACGAACCTAGCTTCACAATGGCAACTGGATCTCATAGCTATGCTCTGAATATAGGGGAATGGGGATGAAGAAGAAGAGCGATGACCAAGGCTTATAGAGATGAACGGAAGTGGGGAGCAACACATCGGAAGTGGAGGCGGAGTGGATGGGATACACCGGCGCTTCATGCCATGGAGATAAGGTCAGACATGGTGCGCTTCCTGCGTGAGTGGTGGAGGGGAAATAAAGGAGAGGAGAGGGGGTCCGCTCGACGAGGTAGGCATGCAGGCAGTCGTGTCCACAAAAAGAAGAAAGAAGGAAAGGGAAAATGGGGGGGTCTGGTATGGGGAATGACGGTGCAGGGTAGAGAGCCGACCGGACTCTAGGAAAAGGAAAAACGCACAGTGCACAAACACGGCAAGCACTGCACGACGCCGCGACCAAATGAAAACGGGGTACTACAGATCCTGGCACAGACGGCGTTTGTAGGGCACACAGCAAATTGACCCCGCATGCATAGCGCGGTCAACTAAGCACAGGGCTTGGGACAAGACGTCCGCTCAGACTTTTTAATTACTCCTGACTATTCACTGCTAACTTTCCTTACTAGTCTTCTTTTGCTTTCCTTTACTCGACCACATTTGTCTTTCCCACAAACCAAACCATGTCATACTTTCTTTCTCCACACCATCTCTTGTTTACCTTGAGAAAACACTTTTGCATTGACCCGTTGTGGATTTCCCATTTGAACACCTGAACATTTCCAAGGAGAAAATTTTTAAAACAAAACGGTACCGTGGTGTAACCTGGTACAGGTACTTGGTCAACAACCTCGATACCAGCGTGTACCGAGCAGCGTCACCATGTGGCAGCTGTTCCATAGGGAGCCTTCGGTGTCGTCGCAGCACCATAAGCTATTAACCAGGCAACTATTACCAACTTACATGCCAAGAAGGCGGTGGGGTCATAGACCACAGAGTAAGGGGAGTATTACAAGGGAAAATTCAAACAACAAGGGTTCCCTTCACAACAAGGGACAAGGAATTCAAATCTAACGGTGGATTTGTTTTAAAAAGATTCAAGTGTTCTGTTAGGACATCCACAACTAGTCGACACTGTGTCCTATATTATCCAATCACGGCGGATCTGCTGGTATCTGAATGTCAACTTCTCTTGTAACCCGCTTAATATCACCCTAGAAAACTTTAAGCACATCTAACGAACCGAGGATAGATGAATGCAATAAACATAGCGAACTAAATAAAATGCATGTTCCAATGGTCTTATATGGGTACATCATACATGCATTTAGGCTCCCATGCACGATACAGCATTCACCTTCCCTACTGGTGGACGATCTCACAACTACGGACGAACAACAACGGCAAGAGTACAATATGAAGGACAGCGATGAAAAACACTACTACTATGGGTACAGCATCCCAAGGCAACTAATCTACGTCTTCTCGTGGCAATGGCTAAGTGAGAGGGACCAAGGGTTCTGCTTCTAACACTTCTGACGGTGGAGGTGCTGGCGGTTCTACATGACCGATTCTCCTCTTTCAGGCAGGTGGATAGGGATCCCTTCCAAGATCGGGGCATCCTACATATCAATAGCCAGTGTCCTCTACCCGACCCTAGTGAACAGATAGGCCTCACCCAGCTGAGGGACATGTCGATCTTCAGCCTCCTTCAGAGCTTCCTCCATGGTAGCCTCCTAGCTCTCAGCAGCTGCAGCGCTGGCATGTGCTTCGGCGAGCTACACCTGAAGCATTCGGTTGAAGACCTTAGCTTCCTCGGCACACCAAAGGCATGCCCCCAGTTCCAAGGCTTGATGGTCGTACTGCTCATCTAGAGCGAGCAGGTACGTGGTCAAGTGCACCACAGTGGGACTGTCCTCATGCGCATCCCACCCTTGCAAAGCCTCCATGCGAGCCCTCCATGCTCGCCGGTTACTATCAAAGGGTGGAAAGAACCACATGGGCATATGGGAAATGGGCTCCTCATAAATCTGCCAGAGGTACCGCAAGGCTTTGTGGGCCACAACCTGGTAGGTGTCGGTGAAGCTAAATCCGGTGGCGGTCACACTCCAGGCTTCAGTGAGGTCGGGGAACTATTCACTCTTCCCGATGTAAACGGTAACCACACATCGCTTGGTGCCATGTTCTTCATACTCCCGGCCCTCATACTCAGGATGACCTTTGACTCCGATCTTTTGCAGAGTGGCATGCAGGATTCTAGGAAAACCCTCAATGTTCAAGCAATAGGTACTAACCTAGGTTCCTGCCATCTCTGGCAGTGGTTGCAAGGAAGGTTGAGCGAAAAGAAAGGCTAGCTCAAAGGAAAAGCTAAGCGAGCTAAGGTGCACCGAGTGGTGGTACCAAAGGCTAAGTCAGGCTCTGCTTATAAAGGCGGAGCGTTCAGTGGTCCTAGTGCGGTTCACCAGGGTTCCCGTGCGGGATCACTACGATGAATTGACCAAATTCTGCACGCTCAAGGTGAGCGACGTGCGAGGCCATTACTGACTAGTATGACTGTAGGGCAAGGGTCCGACAAGAGCGTAGAAAAAGGGGGTACAGGAAGATGTGGGTCACGACCGACGTGAACCACGAGCGAACGTGGAGCACGAAGCCACAGTGCAGACCTAACTCTGGGACAGAAACGAGCCAGTCATGCACAATACGACATGCATGACACCCCTAGGTAGCGTATCAGTAAGTAATACGAGCACTACAATGCACAAATGGGATATGCATGAATGCACGTCCTATACATCCTTTCACTATTGCCAACATATAGGGCAACCGTTCTTAGATTTTTGGCACATCGTTCTCTCCCTGTAACTAGTAGATACTATCGAACTATGCTCGAGTCAGTGTACCTACAAAAACTTGATTAAGTCTACCTAAGTCAGCAGGGTGCCATCTGTCCTGGATACATAACCATAGTAATAGGGCTACTTAGATAACTTCGCATACAAACGTCCTAACTTTGTGCAAAAATATATTGTCAAATTTTAGCTTAGAAAAGGTTTTCGAAGCTGTATTTTCTCATTTGCGCACTCTGATACCACCTATGGCAGAACCACCTAATCTAATGCCTCACAAGAGTGCTTGCCTTCCATTAGACACTAAGCACTCAAGGGAGAACACTAAATTACTTGGTTCCGTCGGGCACACCTCAGGGGAGAACCCAAAAATCCACATTTTTGCCATTAGGATCACAAATGAGAGAATAAAGCTTACATCATTTAACCATTTCTGACATCACTTTACATGTACATCAGAGTATAACATTTTATTATTATAATAGCGGAATGTAATCATATTATCAGAGTTAGGAATAATTTAATTGAATAGTGGAATACAAACATGTGAACAGAGTTACAGCGGAAATAAACATCTATTAATGACATGATGAAGTATGGATATATAACAACTATGACAACAGATTATAAACTTTCATTTATAAAAACATTTGGTGAGAGTTGTAAATAAAACTACAATTGCAGCACAAAGGAATCCTCGCTGAGCCTACTAGGAGGTATCCACACACAAGGGTCATCTCTAGCATCCACCTGTCACCTGCAACAGGGGGAATAAAACCCCGAGTACTCAATTGTACTCAGCAAGTCTTACCTGATAGGAGAAAAGAAAAGACTCCAAGGATATGCAAGGCTATCTGGCTTGTGGGTTTATAGCATTTGCAGGAAGCATTACTAAGCATGTGTCCTTATATTTGATTTTTATTAATAGCCACATTGGTTCATTAACTAACCATTCTATGTAAGCACTTGTACTACTTTTAAGTAGGTGGTAAGCAATCAGATTTCCTTCTTCCATCTTCTATCTTTTATCTTTCAGTTCTTACTACAATGCTAAACCGTAGACAAGCCGTATCGGATCGCCTAGAGATTCATGAATCAATGCCCCTAGCTGGGTACCCCAAAAACACATGCCCCGCTTGTACCACGGGCACAAGTAGGACCAACCCATCACTCTCCTGTCCCGGGTGTCCAGGTCCCCATCCAAATTGGGACTCCAAGCCCCCGCCCCTGAGTCCCGAACTCAGTGTGGTGCAAGGACCTCCTCCACCAAAATAAAACCCTAACAGTCGGTCCAGAAAGAGCCGGATCCATGACAAGAGAGCAACAAGTCTTCCAAGCACCCATACACAAGTATATGCTCGGGATAATAAGTCTATGACTTGCCTGGATGCCATATGCAACGATCGGTCCTTAACCGACCAGATAGGGAAAGTAGTGTAACTAAGCTATACCCCGTGTCCATGGCGACACAACCTCTTGCACCCATCAATACCCAAACCATATCCCTGCCTGGTCATCATTTTTCCTTTCCACCATTTTATATATTCCAAGTGATAATCATATAGTAATATATTTTCTGTATCTCGCGAGTGACAGGCAATCACTCGACTTCTACTGGAGTCCTGTAGCATAGCAATCTACATGATCATGTCATACTAGTAAGACTCATAGGATAAAGATATATATGCAAGTGGGTTTCATTCAACTCCTTAAAACTTAATGCACAAATATAATTTAAACTGTAGAAAGGTAGGGGTTATGTACCGGGGCTTGCCTGGGTAAGATATATACTAAAAGTTAGTATCTGCATCTTCAGATCATCCACCATCAACTGAATAGAAAGCCCATTGCATCATCTCATGGAGAGAATACCATTACACCATCTTCGGGTTCCCAATCACACTTCGATTGATCCGTTGATCCATCATCGTACCTATATGATATGCATGCGATGCAACGCAAAGTCATAATTAATTGACTATAATCGTGACTCATAAAATACGATTTACGCCTCTCAAGTTAACGGGCTAGTTCTAACAAAGATCGTACCTTGGCTACATCTTCCTGTTGTCGGATAAGGTGTTATTTCCCAACAACTATTTTAGTTATATAAATCAACAGTGTTTCTTTATTCGCAATAGGACATTATTATTTATCTAGCAACTAATTATTCTAGAGCTACAAAAATTGCAGTGAGGAGCTAATTTTGCTAGGGAACTACTGTAAAGATTTTAGATCCAATACTATTACCAATTTATCACGGAAGTTCCTACAAGTTTATATTTTACAATATTAAGTATCTTAGATTAATTATATAGTTCTCAAAAATATTACCAAACTATCTGAATAAAATATACTAACAGGTAGAGCATGATTTTAGGAGACTAACAAAATTGGTTTCATAATTTTTGGACTCCTATACCATTTTATATTGATTTTATAACTTTATTTTCTGAAACTTAGTTAGAAAATGTCTATAGAACGAAAAGGGACAGCGGCTTTCTATTCGGCCCAACTCAGAAATCCGCGCACGCTTGGCCCAGGTGCGGTGGCAGCAAGCGCGGGCGGCAAGCCAGCCTAATGTGCACGGACGGCCTAGGCGAGCAGACGGCGCGGCCGTGGCCCAGACGGGGGCGCGCACGGCCCATCGTAGGGACGGGCACGAGCGGCCAGCGCGACATGGCCCAACAGGCACGCGCGCGGCCCAGACGGTAGTGGCGATGATAATATTGCGAAACAGCCCCTTGCACTTTCCCTAATCACATCGAGATCCACGAGCACTATTCAAATGAGTTATGCATTTGCAATAAGGACCCTGTATAATGTTTTTGCTTGGATTTATACCCTTCCTCACCTTTTCCCTTCCTCAGAAGCAGATCACAACCGAAGACAACGACCAACGGTGGCGGCAACGGTGCTGAGGAGCCGGGGAAGACACGGCGGCGGCGGAGAGCCCTCCAGCGAGCTGCACGGGAACCCACGCAACCTCGTGCTGGCCGCGGCAAAAGCCAAACCGGGCCTCGGTAGCTGGCCCGCGTGAGCCAAGGCGGCGGCTCGCCGACTACGACGGCGTCGACCAGGCGAACAGCAACTGCCCCAGCAATGTAGTGGGCTGCGTGGTGAGGTGGAGCTATGGGGATGCGGTGCTGGCGTGGTCCGGTCACGTGCGCTCGTGCGCGGTGCGGTATTCCAGGCGCGACGTGGAGCTGTGACACCGGTAGGGCGGCTCTGTGCACTAGGCGGCCGGCCATGGCACAGCAAAGCCCACGGCACCGGCAGCACCGTGCGCACGCGCGCGCGGCGGCAGAAATAGACGACGTCGGGTGTGAGGTGCATGGATCAGTGGACCAGCGCGGTCGAGTCAATGTGACCTCGGAGGAGGAGCGCCATAGAGCCACGGGTGAATGTGGGACCGAGGGGAGTGCGCACGCACGCGGTGATGGTGGGCGGGTGGCGCGGCGTGAACACTAGGGTGCTGAGCGCGGACGTTGAGGTGCTAAGCACGGACGGATCACGAGGAGCAGGCCCAGGTGACACGGACGCTGCCTCGGAGGTGGTGCTAGCATGCAGGGCAAAGGAGCGGACGCCTGGCAAGCGAGCACAAGGGGGCAGCAAAGAAGCAAGGACTTGCTGTCGCTAGATGCCTGGCACTGCGGCATTCACGACGATGATGTTCGATGCTTGCGTGCGTGCCTTGCTTTGTAAAAGGAAAAGAAAGGTAGAGACGCAGAGGCAGTCAGACAAGACCATGGCATAGAAATAGAAAAGGAGGAAAAGCTAAGCTCCACAGCTGCTCGCAGTGCTGCGCTATTTTGTAGTGGTACACAGTACATGCACAGAGGGTAGCTACTAGTACTAGTCATGAGGAAGAGTTAGAGAGGGGATGCATGGTCCTACTGCATCACAATGCAGCATGCAAGCACATGCTTGGCCAAGCAGGCAGCTTGCAAGTGCTGCGATGCCGAAAACAACGTGATGGTTTGGCAACTTTCGCTGACGTAGGGACAGTGCAAGAAACGTCATACATAAGCTGGCGCTGTGGACCTGACCTTGTCTCAGAAACAAATAGCCAGCGCAGCTAGGCTGGCAGGCCCACATGTGCAAGGTCGCAAGAAAGCAAATGTACGTGGCCGACTGTGCTCATCCACGAAGAGACACGCAGACAGAGACACTGATTGAAATAAAGACAGAGGAACAGTGGGAAGGAGACAGCTGTTTGAGTTGACTTCACCTTACGAGTAACCTTGTAGTAATACTTGACTAATGACTTCACCTGGACGAGAGACCAGATAAGTAACTCGCTAGTGAGTACACAAGTCGCTAAGCTAGCTCGCAAGCCCAACAAGAAACTATTAGTCTCTGACATGCGGCTGCTCTTCTATGATGCGTCGCCATTTACTAATTTAAATAATTTGCAACATCTAGACACAGAAAATTTTCAACAAAGCTTGAATTTAAATTTGATTCAAAAGCTATATATATATATATATATGTATATCGTTATATTTATTAATGGATTTTATTTTATTTATAAAAGTTACTTTTCATGGTTAATCTAACATGACAAACCGTTCGCTAGCATCGTCGTTTGACATTCCTAAATATCTTTATGCACTGCGTAATTTAAGTTGAGTGCTTAATCGAGTCCACGAAATTAAGTCACACAGTGTCGGTGTTTTGGACCGGCGGGCCCTCAACCAACTAGTAAAAATGTACTGCGTGCCCCAAATCCTGGATAGTGATGCAAAGAGACACAAGATTTATACTGGTTCGAGCAATGGGTGCCCTACGTCTAGTCTGAGAGATCAATCTTGTATTCCTTGCACCGAAATGCTCATAGTAGGGTGTTACAAGCATGGCGAGAGAGGGAGCTAGTCCCAGGTCTCTGCGTGGGGTGGCGTGGATTGCTTGAGATGTTGATCTTAGGCGACGGAGAAGCGTGCGTGTTACAGAATGTCGAGCGTGTGTTCGTCAACCTCGTGAATTCGCCTATGCCTGGGTGAGCACGAGCATGAGACCAAGGCTATCTTCCTATACATGTTCGTCTATCTCCAGCGCTCGGGGTCCCCTAGAAACGGCCTCGATCCCTCCCTTTTATAGTTGAAGGGGGGACAGGGGTGATACATGTGTTAGCCACGTGGCGTCGTGCGAACAGTGGCGGCATGTCCGAGCCCTATAGCCTGTTACTATGGCGGCATGGTTGATGGAGTGGTCCTACCCTTTAAGTGCTAGAGCAACGTGCCGGTCACATCCGATCTTGTGCGACATGGGTGCTCCAGTGATAGCTTGACGCAGGGCCTGGCAAGCGACGTGCTGGTTGCTGTGTGTTGACCGTGTGAAGAGTCGAGGCTCAGTTAGTGTCGAGACCGAGCCGTCATGGGGGGCTCAGCGGGCACGAATCCCAAGGTTGTTGAGACCCTGAAGTAGACTACCGAGGCGTGGAGGGAGCAGTTGGTCCTATACACTGATTCCGAGGCTATAGTAACCTAGACTTGACTCCGCACGCCGCGTTGTTCCTGGAGCGGGGGTTAGGTAGCACAGCGTAGTACGGGCGCCGATCATGGGCACATCACCGAGCACAGCGATCGGTAACCCCTCCCCCATCCTATCCTTGATGGCATGGCTTTGATGTGACTGACGTCTAGTCGGCCACGCCGCTGTGTCGAGCTGTCGTTCGGCTGATATCGCGGGAGGGGTTGAATGCATCGGGCGGACGTGACATCTTGTTCGAGAAGTTGGTTGAGGCAGAGGCGACAGGGTTATTTCGCCGAACTGGCCTTGAGCGAGGCGGAGAATCAGCGTCTCATCCAAGCCTATATGCATGGGGCCTCGGGCGAGACGGAGAATCGGTTCCCCGGCCGAGGCCTTTCTCGCGAGACCTCGAGCGAGGCGAAAAATCGGTAGATCGTTCAAGGCCTCTCATGTGAGGCCCCGAGCAAGGTGGAGATTTGGTAGGCCATCCGAGGCCTTCCGTGCGAGGCCTCTAGCGAGGCGAAGAGTAGGTGGCTTCGGACATGGTCGGGGTTTGGCCAATAGTTGTCCCTTGGCTTTTGACTTTGACGGGGTCTAAGTGATTTTTTCGATCGTTGCTTAGGGGACCCCTTCTCGTGGTACCCGATGGTAGCCCCCGAGCCTCAGGGAGAGTGTGAGCGCTCTCTTTGAGGTTTTGTCGAGACTCGGCTCGCAACAGCTCCTGGCAGGATGGTGTTTCGTACTCGAGGCCTCGGTGGGTGCACGCGAGCGCACCCGCCGGGTGTAGCCCCCGAGGCCCTGGAGGAGTGGATTTATTCCTCCATGGGCTTTTCTTGCATTGTGAGAGGGGTTGTATTGCATTTGCCGAGCCCATGAGTGCGAGTTCAGGTCGCTGAGCCTTGGCAAGGTTGCAGGAAGAGCACCCTAACCTCTACGTAGAGCAAGAGGGCCGTCAAAGGTTCCCCTGGCTTTTTGTGCGGCCCTTATGCATCCTTTTCATTTGGAAGGAGGGGTGGAGGGTGCCATGCTACCCTCAGTGGGTGCGAGCAGTGACACCCCCAGTGAGCTATTATCGGGTAAGTTCGAGTGGAGGCCCGTGCCCCGTTCGATAGGGGTCGGCTAGCGGTCCAGAGACGCACTCCAAGAGTACCAGAGGGCTTCTCTAGTGGGTGCTAGGGCCGTTCGATGGGCCCTAGTGGCTCGGTGCCTCCCTACGGTGGGATCCCATTTGGAGACCTCCCTGCCGGTCTCGGACATGACTTAGGGAGTCCCGAGCGATCGTTTGCTCGAGCCTTGGCCATGCGTGGGCTCGCCCATTGTTGTCCCTGACTCTGTTGCCCTAGGGCAGCTATCGAAACCCTCGGGGGCCCAGCCTTTGAACCCCTGGACCGTAATGGGCTCGATGCCCTTTATCATGTTTTTTCGGGCCTTTGAGCGCGAGCTCTCGTCGCTTGTCTTCGTCCTGGGTGCAAGAAGAGCCCTCGAGCCTCCGCACAGAGCGAGAGGGCGGTCGGGGGTTCCCCTGGCTTTTTGTGCGACCCTCACGCGTCCTTTTCATTCGGATGGAGGGGTTGTTCGTCGAGCCCCCTCGAGTGCGAGCCTAGGCCACTGGGTCTCGGCAAAGTTGTAGGAAGAGCCCCCTAGCCTCTGCATGGAGCGAGAGGGCCGTTAGGGGTTTCCCTGGCTTTTGGTGCGACCCTCGCGCGTCCTTTCCGTTCGGGCGGAGGGGTTGTTTGCTGAGCCCCCTTGAGTGCGAGCCTAGGTCGCTAGGTCTCGGCAAGGTTGCAAGAAGAGCCCCTTAGCCTCTGCACGGAGCGAGAGGGCCATCAGGAGTTCCCTTGGCTTTTTGTACGACCCTCGCACATCCTTTTCGTTCAGAAGGAGGGGTTGTTTGCCGAGCCCCCTCGAGTGTGAGCCTGGGTTGCTGGGTCTTGGCAAGGTTGCAGGAAGAGCCCTCTAGCCTCTGCATGGAGCAAGAGGGTTGTCAGGGGTTCCCTGGCTTTTTGTATGACCCTCGTGCATCCTTTTCGTTCGGAAGGAGGGGTGGAATATGCCAGGCTACCCTCGATGGGCACGAGCGGTGGCACTTCTGGTGAGCTATTATCGGGTAAGTCCTAGTGGAGGCCTATGCCCTATTCGATAGGGGTTGGCTAGCGGTCCAGAGATTCACTCCAAGGGTACCAGAGGGTTTCTCTAGTGGGTGTTGGGGCCGTTTGATGGGCCTCGGTGGCTTGGTGCCTCCCTATGGTGGGATCCCATTCAGAGACCTCCCTGCTGGTCTCAGACATGACTTAGGGTGTCCCAAGTATTTCGCTTGCTTAGGTCTCGGCCCTGTATGGGCTCGCTCATAGTTGTCCCTGACTCTATTGCCCTAGGGCGGCTGTCAAAACACTCAGGGGCCCAGCCTTCAAACCCCTGGACCGTAATGGGCTCGGCGCCTAGTTCCTTCATCTGAAAGGAATCGAGTGGGGGATATCCCCCCCCCCATCGGTTTGACAATAGCAGGTGTGCCTTTTGAGGCAATTTTCTTGGGGAGGCGGAACGGTGCCTGCCACTATAGCGGTCGGACGCAACGCCGTGTCAGTGGATGGAACATAACTATTCACGCGATTAATGAGGAAAAGGTGGGTACGTGGGTGGTAAAATTAGATCTGGATTAACTGTGCTGGATCTGAGGGAAACCTTCCTGATTTCATCGCCCGCCCATTTCGCCTCCTTGCATAAATACGCAATGAGCCTCGCCCCTCTCCTCCTTACCTTGCTTGCATTCGCCTTTGCCGCCCTTGAGCCGTTGCTAGAACAGAGAGCGCCGGGGAGAAGAAGAGAGAGAGGCAAGGTAGAGAGGGCGAGAGAGGCTCACTGCCGTAGTTGTATTCTCCGTCGCACCCATGGCCGGCAGTGTTGTCATTGAGGCAGACCCTTGGGGTCAGTCTGATGTATCCGTGGAGACGCTCCAGTCGCTCATCGATGACGGCCTTCTCCGTCTGGTTACCGACCCCAACAGAACAGAGTGGATCGCTCCGTTGGGCGAGCTAGAGACGAGGCCACGTGATGGCTACATCATGAGCTTCGTGTCCTTTCACGAGCGCGGCCTCGGCTTGCCGGCGGACCGATTCATGCGGGCGCTCCCACACTACTATGGCGTGGAGTTCCACAACTTCAACCCCAACTCCATCACGTAGGCAGCCATCTTCGTCGCCATCTACGAGGGGTACCTTGGGATTGCTCCCCATTGGGAGCTGTGGCTCCACCTTTTCCGACTAGGGCATACCACCAAGCCGACGGGCACGTTGAGCATGAGGAAGGTGGTGAGGGCTGGCGGCTGCACTCTCCAAGTGCGCCAGGACCGTTAGCACATTTACATCCTAGCCTAGCTCGCGTCAACCAATCGCCGCTAGTACACCAGCTGGTTCTATCTCCACAACGATGACGGCGGGCTTCCCCCTACACCGGGTGGATCGTGGAGAGCGGTCTGGAGAAGTGGAAGTATGGCATCCCAAGGGAGGATTAGCCCAAGTTGCAACCGCTCCTAGAGGGGCTGAAGAGGCTATGGAGCCGCTGCCTTACGGTGGCTGTGGTTGTGGCTGCCTTCCACTGCCGGAGGGTGCTGCCGCTGATGGCTCGGTGGCAGCGCCTATTCGAGATGAGACCGGATGAGCTGATCGAGGGCATCCAAATGTCCGCCTCCGCCCTCTCCGATAAGGAGATTCTTCACCGGGTGAGGGAGATGGTGGAGGTGAAGCTGAGGAGCGGTGGCCTGACCCCCATTGTGATGCGCCCATCGTGGGGGTTCCTCTCCCTGGTAAGTCCTGCACCGCTACAGCCCCTGAGGCCTCCTCGTTCCTTGCCATTTTCTAGTCCCTTATTTGTGTTCACTGTTCCTTTAGGGGATGAGAGACATGCGAGCCTCCCCGCCACCCGTTCCTGAGGACGCAGCACGGTAGGCGGCGAACCGGGCGCATGTCAAGGCACAGAAGAAGTGGAAGGATGCCGAGTAGGCAAAGCATAAGAGGAAGACCCTTGAGCATGAAGAGCTAGAGAAATGTCATCGACGGCAGAGGTAGGAGGGCCTCCCAGTGGAGGCATCTCCGTCGTCGTCACTATCGATGGATTCTTCGGGCGGTGATGACGCGAGCGAGCTGGGGCGGGGTCCCCTGGACCATCTCCCTAACGTCAGGGAGACTACGCCTAGGGCATCGGCGAGCAACCCGACACTCCCAAGAGGAGGAGGAGGAGACACCTCGGGGCCAGCGATCGCCCGCCCCAGGGCCGAGGCCGACACGCCCGAGGCGCGGGCATTGGGAAAGCACGCCGTCAGCCCGATGGGCTCGATGGTAGAGGTGGAGTAGGTGGTGGCAGGGGTGACGCAACTGCCCCCACAGAGGACCGAGGGGGTGCTAGGGTCCATCAAGGACTGGCCGGCACCGGCAGATACAAAGGTTGTGCCTCTGCCACTGCCACCACCTTCATAGAGGAGGGTTGCCGTGCCGAAGTGGTTGCAGCCCCGCTCGAGGTAAGCCTTTTTTCGGCATAGTTGCAGCATCTTCCGTTCGTTCTTCGGTCGCATGCTGACCCCGTAAGTATCTTGTCTTTAGCCGGAAGCATCCTGCGGAGGTGCCCGCCCTGGCACCACTTAAGGCGCTCAAGGTGAGCCCTAGCTCCACCGCCCACTAGGTGGTGGAGGTGCAAGCCGCCATACAACGTGGCGTGGCATCGGCGAGGGCCGACCCGAAGGAGCCGGTCACCCAAGGAGAGGCTGTCGAGGTGGCCCCTACACAGGCAGGGGAGGGAGCACCTCTGACCCGCGAGGCCGAGGCCCGTGGGTCAGATGAGGCCGAGGCATCCTTGGTCACTGAGGCCATCGAGGTCGAGGCCCCTCGGGCCTCTGAGGTTGAGGCGACGCAGGCCAGGGTACCTAGGACCGCTGAGGCCGCGATGGCGGGGGCCGGAGCCCCCGGGACCACCGAGGCCACGGTGGCAAAGGCTGACGTGAGCGTGGTGAAGCTAGAGGCCCAGGAAGTGGAGATGAAGGTGGCGGAGGCCTCGGTACTGCCCCTGGTCCAAGGCCTGCCGCTATTGCGGGAGACCGCCCGGGAAGTAGAGGTCCATTTGATCTACTCCGGCGATACTTCCTAGGGGAGGGAGGGGGTAGATACTGAGGCGGTCAGCACCGTGGAGCAGCCTGCTTCGGCCTCCGGCGAGGGAAGCTCAGCCCTCGTGCGGGTGCAACCTGAGCCCCACGGGTGGGATCACCTGCGTGTCTTGTGGCGGAGCCGGGACGACCCTGAGGGGGAGCCTCTATTTGCCCTTGACGATGTAGACGAGGGGGGCGCTGGGACACCTTCGAGCAATATCGCTAGCTGGCAGAGTGATCGCTGCGGACAGCGCTGTCCATCGTGGCCGACGATCTGCCCAGGGTCACCAAAGTACGCGCCTTCTTTTCTCGTGCGGTGTCCCTTTTTCTGAGTTTTCTTTCAGTACATGACCCCTGTTCTGCTTATCCAGGAGCTCGAGACCCGGTCCCTTGGGAAGTCAGTGTTCCTCCAATGGGAGAGGGACATCTAGGACCAGCTCCAGCGGCAGAAAGACTTGCTCGCTCGCGCCAACAAGCTTCTATCAGCGTGGAGCGCGGAGGTGGAGGACCTCCGCCTACGCGGTGTCGATATGAAGGTTGTGGCGGTGGTGGCTTAGGAGCAGGTCGCCCCCTTGGTGGTGTGGGTCAAGGAGTTGGAGGAGGAGCTGACCCGCGTGGCCAGTGATCGGGACGCCTTCAGGTCCCGGGCTAGAGAAGCCATGGCCTCTATCAAGGCCCTTGCTGGACAGCTAGGGATGGAGCAGGGTGCGCACCAGCTAACGAAAGGTGCCTTGGATGAGGCCCTCAAGGTGGCTGAGGCTTCCCAGACTGAGGTTGTGGTCTGGAGGGGAAAGGCCGAGGGTGAGTCCTATTCCCCTTGTTTTATTTGTTTTTCTTGTGTTTGGCCCCTAACTCCTTGGTGTGATGCAGAGCTAGAGGAAGAGGCTTCCAGGGCGGCCGAGGCTTCCTGGGTCGAGGTCCAGCGCCTGAAGGAGAAGGCCGAGGCTTCTCGGGTAGAGGCCCAGCGCTGGAAGGAGAAAGCCGAGGCCCCTCGGGTCGAGGCCAGACGCTGGGAGCAGAAGGCCGAGGGTGAGTCCCGTAGGCTGCCGCCCCTATTTGGCTTGTTTTCCTTTGCGCTCAACCCCATTCCGTTTCTTTTGGTGCAGAATTGGAGAAGGAGGTCACCCGGGTAGCCGAGGCCTCTGTCGAAGTGCAGGCAGTTTTTGAGACCAAGATCGGGGAGCACGACGCGCTGAAGAGTGCTACCCATACCGCCCGCGAGGCCCTAGAGGTCAAGGGGGTCCAGTCAGGTAGCTCCCTCAGGAGCCGCCTGATTGCGCTGAGCGGCCAAGTGCGTGAGCGGCTCTGAGGGGCGCTGCACACGGGCATTAAGCGTGCTCTGGCCGTCATCGCCTCGCACTACATCGACGTCGACCTCAAGGCCATCAGTGATGGCTACGTCCTGCCCGATGATGACGGGGAGGTTGATGAGGAGGTCATGAAGCTGATGGAGGCGGTGGAGGGCCCGAGCACGGTGCTGGCCAAACTATTCGAAGAGGAGGTGGTCCCTCCCACGTCATCCGCCGATGCTGGAGACCCTGTGCCTTGACCTGGGCCCAAGAGGCCATGTAAATAGATTAGGGATTATGTTACCCTATCATAACGCTGGTGGTCGTCGAGGCCTTTTTAAAGTAATCGTGCGTCTACACTTCTTTAATCGTTTTCATTGTATTTTCAAGCCTCTGCCCTCTGTCTCGTCTCTGAACAAATCACTTGCAAAAAACTTCCTCGGAGCCTAAGCAGCCCCTCAGGCAAAAGGTGGTGAGGGAGTGCCGTAACCCAGAGGTGTAGGCCATCTCGCAACTCAGCCGGCCTTTCGGCCTTGAGACAGCCTTTCGGTCCTTAGGTTTTTTCACAATCGATTTCTCACAGCACGCTAGAGATGTTGGCGTAGGAATTTTTTTCAAAAAACGACTAAAAATGGTGTGTGGGACTTAGGGGGGAGCCCCCCCCTTTTAGCCCCCAAGGGAGGCTTGGTTCTGCAGAGGCAGAGCCATGTCCCATGCGAGCCCCATAGTGGGCACCTCTATAGAGACAGAGCTGAGTCTCCCTTATGGTGTTATCATAATGCCAAGGCCCGTGATGGGCTCGGTGGGTTTCTCAAAAAATTAGAACAATTAAAGAATGATTCTTAATTGTATTTCGAGAAACAATGTATACAATGCTTGGGAATTTATGGGTAAAAGCGACGTAGTTGTTCTATGTTCCAAGCGTTGGTGAGGATTTCGCCCTTCTCGTTGGCTAGCTTGTAAGTCCTAGATTTCGCCTGCTGACCACCTCATGGTTGCCCTATGCCTCATGTTGGTTGCTGAGGTGGTCGTGTAGCAAGGGGACCCTATTGATCGTCGGTGCGCGAGCGGGTTTGGGGCGAGCTGAGGCCTCCCTATCCTGCCGAGGCGGTGCCGTGGGAAGGTTTGAGGCGCCTCCGCACCGTCGAGAGGCAAAACTCTCGGCCTGCTGCACCGTGGTGGTCTCGAGGAGATCCCAGAGCTCACCATGGACCCATCATCCCTCCGTGGTAGAGGGCCCAGGCATCATTCGGACTAGCATCATCGTAGCCGTGACATTCTGGCTAGCGCGATTGAAGATTGGGGGTTGCTCACCCCCTTCGTCATCGTTGATGCGGTGGTGGACGTCACGGGCCCTCCGCTGGGCTCCTCTGCCATCACCGCGACCCTGCTGCTCCTGCTCAAGAGTGTCTCGGAGCTACTGTAGAAGGAGTCAATCTTGCTCGACCTTGGCCTGAAGCTCACAGAGCTGCTCTAGGTCCGGGCATCGAAGTTGTCCGAGGGCGAGGCTCTCATTCCGCACTGCCGATGGGACAACACGTGAGGGTGTGGCATCGCCTGCTCCCTAGCAAAGCGGGGTACGGTTGGCTGCCCCCTCGTCCTCATCACCCATGCTTGGCATCCCGAGTTTGACATGGAAGCACTCACGAGTGGGATCGTAAGTGCCTTCATCGTCAGAGTCGGAGTAGCCAAAGCAGTAGTCGCTCGCGGCCAGGAAGCGGCGCATGGCTTCAGGGTTGCGAAGTCCAGAGAAGTCCGCTCCGGCCCACGCCTCGTCCTCCTTCGAGGAGTTAGCATGGGCATGAGTCGAAGTCGTGGTGCTGAAGTTGAGGGCAAAGCGTTGGTGGCATCCTAAGGGCTCTGCATGAGCAGAAGCGTAGGCAGAAGCATAGGTGGTGGCGGCATTTCTCAACCCAAAGGGGTACGGAGATGGTGCTATCGCTAGGCTTTCCTTCGCCAAACTTGACTCCTCAGGAGGTGGCGGGGCCAAGCTTGATGCCGGGGCATCGTCATGCGCCACCGGCACCTTTCCCTTGTCTAGGCTTAGGCTAGACAGGTCCCCGACTAGGGACCTTGTGCCAACAGCTGGGCATGGGATACCAGTGGAGCGCGGCGTGTCGCCCTGAGTTCGCGTGGTGTCAGGGTGGCCCCGCTCATGTCGTTCCTGGCGAACGCGATGAGAGCGGCCGCCTAGGCACCGCCTACGCCTAGGCTGTGGGTGCGTGATGTCGTCATCGGTCAATGGGGCTCGAGGTGTGAGAAGTACCATATCGTACTCACATCCTAGAGACATGAACTCTAGGCTCTTGAACCAGATCACCATGCTGAGACGCAGTGGTCATACGGGATCTGCCATCCAGAACTTGTTAGGGAGATGAGGCTGACACACAGAACCCCTACCTGGCATGCCAACTGTCGGTGTTTCGAACCGGCGGGCCCTCAACCAACAAGTAAAAATATACTGCGTGCCCCTAATCCCGGATGGTGATGTAAAGAGACACAAGGTTTATACTGGTTAGGGCAATGGGTGCCCTACGTCCAGTCTGAGAGATCGATCTTGTATTCCTTGCACTGAAATGCTCATAGTAGGGGGTTACAAGCAGGGCAAGAGAGGGAGCTAGTCCTAGGTCTCTGCATGGGGTGGGGTGGATTGCTTGAGATGTTGATCTCAGGCGGCGGAGAAGCGTGCGTGTTATAGAATGTTGAGCGCGTGTTTGTCTACCTCGTGAATTCGCCTATGCCTAGGTGAGTGCGAGTGTGAGAGCAAGGCTGTCCCCTAGAAATGGCCCCGATCCCTCCCTTTTATAGTTCAAGGGGGGACAGGGGTGATACATGTGTTAGCCACGTGGCGTCGTGTGAACAAAGGCAGCATGTCTGAGCCCTGTTGCCTGTTACTGTGGTGGCATGGTTGATGGAGTGATCCTACCCTTGAAGTGCTAGAGCAACGCGCCGGTCACATCCGATCTTGTGCGATGTGGGAGCTCCAGTGATAGCTTGATGCAGGGCCTGGCAAGCGACGTGCTGGTTGCTGTGTGTTGACCGCGTGAAGAGCCGAGGCTCAGTTGGTGCCGAGGCCAAGCCATCGTGGGGGGCTCGGCGGGCGCGAATCCTGAGGTTGTTGAGACCCTGAAGTAGACTGTCGAGGCGTGGAGGGAGCAGTTGGTCCTATACACTGATTCTAAGGCTATAGTAACCCGGACTTGACTCCGCATGCCGCGTTGTTCCTGGAGCGGGGTTTAGGTAGCATAGCGCAGTACGGGCACTGGTCGTGGGCATAGCACTGAGCACAGCGATTGGTAACCCCTCCCCCGTCCTATCCTAGACGGCATAGCTTCAATGTGACTGACGTCCAGTCAGCCATGCTGCTATGCCGAGCCGTCATTCGGCTGATATCATGGGAGTGGTTGAACGCGTCGGGCGGACGTGACATCTTGTCTGAGAAGTTGGTTGAGGCGAAGGCGATGGGGTTGTTTCACCGAGCTGGCCTTGAGCGAGGCGGAGAATCGGCGTCTCGTCCGAGGCTGCATGCGTGGGGCCTCAGGCGAGATGGAGAATCGGTTCCCCGGCCGAGGCCTTTTGTGTGAGACCTCGAGCGAGGTGGAAAATCGATAGATCGTCTGAGGCCTCTCGTGCGAGGCCCCGAGCGAGGCGGAGATTTGGTAGGCCATCCAAGGCCTTCTGTGCGAGGCCTCTAGCAAGGCGGAGGGTAGGTGGCTTCGGACATGGCCAGGGTTTGGCTAATAGTTGTCCCTTGGCTTTGACTTTGACGGGGTCTAAGCGATTTTTTCGATCGTTGCTTAGGGGAACCCTTCTCGTGGTACCCGACACACAGGATTCGCTTATCGCATCAAGTACATTTTAAATCAAAAATTCTGAGAAACCTGTTTTGAAATTTTTACTTAGGCCTAAATCGCAGTGCTAAATAAGCTCGTAACACCAGGGGTGTTACACAAGACAATGGCTTGCGGCATACTATGCAGCTTATACACTTGAGAGAGAAAAGACTGAGCCACTGATCGAGCTATGAAAGGATGCTTGAGAGGCAAGAAATGGCCATACTTGGAAAAAAGACCACTGCCACCAGTATGTAGTTATAACCATGCGAAGATGGTAACCCTTCAATAAAATCTATAGATATCATAGACCAGGCACTATCAGGAACTGGCAACGGCTGCAGCAAGCCACGCAGCTTGGAGCGATCAGGTTTAGCCTACTGGCAGACAACACAAGCAATGACGAAAGTGTTTACACCAAAATTTAGAAGAAGGATTTTAGGAATTCATACGCTTCTAGAATTATGCCAATCAAGGAGTTGATGGAGTAAAGATTGATATCTGCTGGATCAAATATGACACTGGATCGATTCTTTCCGAATGACATCAGTAGATAACGATGACATGATATGATTGGCATCGAGAAGATACATGTCAGACTCTATAAAAGGGGAAAGATTAGAGTCCAAGTTATCTTAAGATAGGAATATTTACTTCATACCAAAGACTGTATTAAGTCGTACTCGAGTAGGGTTCGTTTTAGGCTCCGGGTATAAATACTAAACCCCAGCTATTGTAATGATCAACCAATCAATCAAATACAAGTCAATTACTTTTTCGGCTTCGGCCACCCCTTAGGAGGAGTAGAGTAGATCTTGACGAGTTCTTTGGCAAGTACGGCTGCATCGATCTGGTCGACCTCCACTGCTTGTTGTAAGTACCGTCATGGTTTATACCTCTATTCGTATGGCTGCATCGATCCGGTCGACCCCCACTGCGGCTCTGATATAAGCTAGTTATCGACTCTTGCCTAATTCAAGTATGGCCTGTGTGATTCTGCCTCACACCCCACTGCTTGAATTGGATCAAGGTCAAGTTATCAGCTCTATCTTAGAGTGGCAATCTTTGGTAGATTCATTAAGTTATCGATATTGCTTATTGCTTTCATTGCTTATCTAATTACAGCAATATCACTCTGCCCGATTGAGATTGATCTGGATTGGCCTCATATCTTGTTTAACTCATCGTTTGCTAGTCTAAAACTGATCTAATCTACATTTTAAGCGATGAATTATGTTTTTATCGGCTGTTTTGCATCAATCTTAATCGCGCATAGCGTGCGGTTAAGGCATGTTCGATCTTGAGTAGATCTATCGGTTAGCGAGAACCATTTCATGGCCCATCATCATGGCCTATGGGATTCTACCTCTCACCCCACTATTGGCACCGTGGAGTGGGGATCATTGGTTGATAGACCCGTTCCCGAGAAGACATGACCTTAACTATGCGCTATGCCTGAATCGGCTATTTAGCCTATATCGAATGCTTCCACGAACAGTTCACATCATGAGATCATTGAAGTAGAGATAAGTTAAAAGATGTGTTAGCCCCATGATCTTGTTATTGTGTTACGGCCTGCATGATTCTGCCTCATATCCCACTGATATTAGTAATGAGTTAGGGTCATCGAGACTATTGTTGTTTCTACGGCCTGCATGATTCTGCCTCATGCCCCACTGGTCATGGTGATAGATGAGATCTAACATGTTCATTAGATTTATCTTTATTAGATGATTAAGTGATGTTGAATTGTTTCTTTATATAAAAAGGAGTTCGGTTACTCATAATCATTGGCTCAGCATGGATCGATCATCATTGATATCTTATTGCCTTTGATTAATATTCGTTTAAATAATGTTTATCCTGAATGATAACCGATTCTCTTCACACGACCCCATGAGCTCTAACTGATTTATTCTCATGAATATAGTGGAATCGGCTATTTAGCCGATTTCCATTCATATCGGCTCTTACAGCCGTACATTCGGGACTATCTGGTAACACCAGCAAGTTCCGCCCTTAATTACTGATGAACTTTCTCTCCTTGTCAATTGCAGGGTCAAATTGACTGGCACACCTCGGGAGGATTGTGTATGATCGACCACCCCTGCGCTGAAGCTAGGCAGATTTACTCCATCGAGCGGACCCTTCCAGCTTGCTACGTGTGACCTCGACACAGAGACGAAAATTTTGTGTCGACACACGTTTCTAGCATGCTCGGTGGGACACCACAGTCATCATGGTGGTTCACAACAACGACAGCATCCTTATGGTACATTATGAAGACCTGCCTAATGAAGATAAGGATACCATCAACAAAGCTATGGAAGAATTTCAGAAGAAGTGTTTGTTGTCCTACACCAAAACACGTGACAGCACAATTATTTAGAAATTTCCACTACCAAGAGTTCTACTACATGGGCATACAGATACGGTTGAAGCTGAAGACAAGCATTTCTTTATGGAAGCCATAGACAAGTCTGTTCGTGATGCCATATCAAGCCGCAATGAAGCTTTCATTGACGCATTTCACAACGCCATGAAAGAGGCGATTCATGGAATTCCAGTTGGTCAGGCTGGATCGACTTGTTATAATATTCCAGATCCGTTGACCCAAGGGACTAATCAAGTTGGTACCAGTCATTAAGAAGCAGTACTAACTAGTAATGGTGGCGTCCAGACACTTCAAGGTTCATCTGAACAAACTCCGAGTACTGCTACAAATTAGATACAGTACAATCCTATACCGTTAGTACAGCATGTGTAGCAACCGGTGGGGCAAAGTCAAAACCAGATGATCAATTTTGGCACATTAGGCCACATACCATTGTTGGCTTAGAAGATAGCACCATCTGTTCAGAGGATCCGTAGAGATATAGATCCTTATGTCTACAATTAGAGACTTTAAGCAGCAAGTCAGCAAAGGACCCAACAGATTGAGATTCCACAAGGCTATCATTATGGCATGGATTATAAGATATCAAGGCACGCAGGATTTCAATCCATAGATGGGTCAGCAAGTACCGAGAAATCCAAATCCGCACGCTGACGAGTTGCTGCTGAAGGTGATCGAGATGATAAAGAATCAGTTCGGTCTAAAGCCAAAGGGGCTGACCTTTTCATACAAATGTCCATATCTAGAATGGTATGATTTGGTCGCCCTTCCTACAAATTACAGGCTCCCAAAGTTCGCCAAGTTCACTAGTCAAGACGGTACAAGCACAACAGTATATGTCAGTCGGTATCTTACATAATTGGGCAAAGCATCAGTTGAGGATGCCCATCGAGTTCGTTTCTTCTCCTTGTTCCTGTTAGGGTCAGCCTTCACTTGGTTCTCGTCATTACCAGTCAACTCCATTGCCAATTGGGCGACCTAGAGAAGAAGTTTCATACATATTTTTACACTAGGACTGGAGAGAAGAAAATAACTGATTTAACAACCATGAGATAGAGGACTAATGAATCAGGCACTGAGTTTCTTCAGAGATTCCGAGAGACTAAGAATCTATGTTTCTCATTGAGCTTGGCTGATGATCAACTAGCTATTTTAGCCATTCAAGGAATGCTGCCAATGTGGAAAGAGAAACTGCTAGGATAGGAATTTGACAACTTGGGTCAATTGGCTCAACGAGTGGCATCACTTAATAGCCAATTCCAGAGCATACGCAGAGATACCCGATTCCAGAAGAGTACCTCAGTGGTCGAAGCTTACGATCCATATTCAGTCGATGACGGCTATGAAGATGAAGAAGAAGAGGTTGCTATAGCTGAATGGAATTGGGGCAAGAAGATATTGATGGTGCCAAATCCTTGGGGAAGAGGAGTTGAGGAGAGTTATGACTTTGATGTTACCAAATCAGATAAGCTCTTTGATTTCTTGCTTGAGAAGGGGCAGATCAAGTTGTCCGATGGTCATGTCATGTTGCCCCTTGATCAATTGAAGAACAAGAAGTTCTACAAATTCCATAACGCTACTTCTCATTCCACTAACGAATGCATAATCTTCAGGCAGCATATACAGAGAGCTATTCAACAAGGGAGGCTCAAATTTGATACACCTCGGAAGATGAAAGTTGATGATAATCCTTTCCTAGGAGATCAGAACATGGTTGATGTTGGGCTGTTCAAAGGAAAACCCAAGGTCCTAACATCGACCAAATTGAGAGAAGCTAGCACAGTCGATCCCAAAATGCAAATATCAGCTTATGAGTATAGAGAGATTAGAAGACGTCATGCCGAACAAAAGAGCCGATACAAGCAGAGGAAGACGTTAAAGCCGTGGGTCACATCTCGGATTCTATTGAATAAATGGCAGTGGCAGAAGGAAAAGGATTATCAATATTGGTTAAAAGATCAAGCATACCAGCATTAATTAGAAGAAGAAAGGTATGAAAGGGAACAAGCTGAATTACATTGAATTGTCCCATCTTTAGGCATTGCTGGAATTAAGGTTTGAAGTTGCCTACCAGACATGATTGTCCAGAATATAGCAATCAATATTAGGAGTATAGGCAATCTCGAACCAACCGTCGGTCTATCCATGCTCAAGATGCATATCATCATAACAACATGGATCGGCGCTTAAAAAATAAAAGTGTTCATGATCAGTTGGGAAAAGAGTCATTGGACAGGACTATCTGATCATGAAGAGGAAGGCACTAAAAGAAGATACACGTGGCAGGAAGGCCAGTGGTGCCCAGGAGATTTGACGAGAAGCCAAAAGAGGAGGATGCAACACCTAAGGAATAGAGAGATGGAATAGGCTCAGGCACTCGGTAAAACTCAAGTATGGCGTACCAAGCAGATAGCTGATAAGAAGCAACCATCGGCTAATATCCAAATGGCATTTATGTTACCATCAAAATTCAGAGCTCCGGCATATCTAGAAGTTTATTCAGACTTCGATGAGTCAGAGTATGAAGATATGGTTGCCAAGTTAACGGTTGTGCAGCAAGCAATATTTGATAAGCCAGTCAAGCATCGGCACTTAAAGGCTTTATATATGAAAGGTTTTGTTGATAGGAAGCCGATGAATAAGATGTTGGTGGACGAAGGTGCTTCTATCAATCTTATGCCATACACCACTTTTCGTAAGCTTGGCAAGGGACTAGGAGATTTGCTTGATACCGACATGATGCTTAGAGACTTCGGAGGAAATACATCTAAGACCCGGGGGGCAATAAACGTCGAACTGACAATTAGGAGTAAAACTCTGCTCACCACATTCATTGTCATTGATGGGAAAGGATCATACAGTTTACTCCTCGGTCATGATTGGATTCATGCGAATTGTTGTATACCGTCGACCATGCATCAGTGTTTGATTTAATGGCATAGAGATGATGTCGAACTGGTTCGAGCTGATGAATCTGTAAGCATCACAACAACCGATCCAGTCTTTTGGGAACTAGGAGATTTTAAGTGTTTTTCTGGCAAGTCATGGGAAGGAGGCTTCATTAAGATCAGCAATAAAAGCCAATAGCCGATGCAGGCAATCGGCTCTGAGAGTTTGTTTTAGTAGAAAAGTCACAGCTTCACGTCGGCCGTTGGATCAAAGAAAAAATGAGTATTAAGTCTTGGAGATGGGTTTAGGCCAACATATGTGAAGGCTGAGTTAAAGTGTGAGTGCAATTCAGAGTTAATGGATTTCTTAAGAGAAGTTTTGTTTCGCTTAATAGGATGCTTGACCTGGGTTAATTACTCATTTGACCTTTGATATTGAAAGTTCTACAGGATGTTATCCTGGCGTCTGATCAACATCTGATAGCCGATTCATTCTTGGCTCTAATAGCCGGTACCAGAAGGGTATCGCCTCTAGTTCAAAAAATAAAGATCTTTGAAGGCATAAAAGCCGATACGATGCGTATCGCCTCAAGAGCAAAAAACAAAAAGAGCAAGAGACATGCACGGTCATGTACGAAGGCATCACATTGAAACATATTCATGAAAGAACAAGAGTCGTTGTTCATCCGATTACCCTAAGCATAGACTAACCAAAGACCTTGTTCACCACATCCTGAGCCGATGTGATATCTACTATGGCCTCTGCTACCACAGTGAATTCTTCAAGTAGGTCCTCATGCTCCTTAGGGCTGTCGCCCATTAGGAAACCTGTTTCCATGGTGTGAAGCTCGTACCTAGTTCAGACTTGTGCTGCAGTCAGCGCCACCGCCGCACCATGACATGCCATGGAGGGTGATCTCCCGAACACGGACCAGGATGTCTTAGAGACAAGCATCGATGGAGAAACCCTAGGCATTGACAGCATCTATGGCCGCATTCGCCGCCAGTTGGAGAGATTCCAACTATGTTGTCAAGGCTGACAATCATGAGAACAAGAAGACGGTGAAGATGAAGATAATGGAAGTCAGAGTAAAAAGCCTTCATGGGATTCATCTTACCTACCACCATGGCGTCGGATTCGGCCAGCCATGCTCGGACGGTGCTGGCCTCCTCCTCAGCCACGTGAAGGGTGGCCTAAGAAACCCCAAGGTGAATCTCCAATTAGCTGTTCTCCCAAGTCGCCATAGAATAACGATTCTGGGCCATCCTCCACTCATGAAGGTAGCGCTGGGCGTCATCTCCATTATAGGAGTCGGAGGAATCTGACGACGAAGCCAGGACAGAAGATGCGGCGTCAGAAGGCCCGCCGGCCCTTGAGAGAGGATGAAGGCTGTCATTCACAACAAACATGCAGGCGAGTTAGAACTATTCATCATCGTGAATAAGAAATGTTGATCTCACCTCATGCGTCGGAGACGCTGGTTCATTGGCATACTCTCCTCTAGGATTTCCTCCGCCGCGCGCTTACCTCGGTTATCTTCGCCGGCCATGGAAGAATGATTGGATCTATGAAGGGGAGAAAGAACTGCTACAGGGTTTCGATAGGCGGAGAAGAGCGGAGAAACAGTTGCGAGTAAGGATGTATTCGAGGCCAAAACCACCAACCATTATTTGAAGACCTGAAGTGAAGGGACGGGCGCCTCGGGACGTGTAAAAGGCAACAGCAATTAATGGAAGGTGAAGCGCCACTTCACTAATGCCAATGGAAATACAGCACTGAGCAACTAAAAGGCAGGAAATCAAAGGGTTCTCTTAATAAAAGTCATGTTTTCAGACTTGGTTAAACCAAGGGCCTGGGTCAGCTATATCAAATCGGCTCTTTAGCCAAAGAAGGAAGCATGAGTAAACAATGAACAATATGATCGGTTCTACACAAGATCCGTGATGGCATGCAGATCTCGAGTCTAGGGCACCATGGGTCGCTCTCAGTATTTCTAGTCAAATGACATCAGCTCCCGTAGGCTATTGACTTCTCCAGCTGATCTAGAAATGCTCTCAAAGACACACTTATGATGACCAAAAAGCGAGACAGCCGGTATGGTTGCCTAATCAAGGGAAACCTTAGCGGCTTAGGCATTGTGCACCTGGTACATTTTGGAGATGCTGGGAGGAGGAGAAGGATTCAACAGATCAATAGGGAATATTTAAAGGAATATTACCCTAATGTTTGGATTAATACTCAATGACCAATTCGCTCGACTGACAGCTCTAATGGTCGATACCAGAAAGGTAACGTTGCTGGTGTGAAAATAGACTCAGAAGAGTAAAAGCTGGTACAATGCGTATCATCCGTGGGGGAAAAGCAAGCATAAACAAAAGTAATGCGCATGGTGTCAAGATAGGAAAATTATCTTCTAAATATCACCTATTACAAACTACGGGCCGAGGAAAACCTTGCCTACTATGTCATCGACCAAGGTATTAAAAGCTATAGAATTGACGACACTCATGAAATCCTCAACCAAGCGCTCCTGCTCCCTAGGGTATGCTGTGTCTAGAAAACCATGAGGAAGAAGCTAAAGATTTTGGCCCGAACGGGCTTGGGCGTTAGCCAATGCTGTGGCAGCGCCATGATGAACGCCATGGAGAGCAACCTCCCTAACATGATTCGGGATGTCATGCAAACAAACCACCAGAATGGCGCCCCTAGCATTGACAAATCCCGCTGCATGATCCGTAGCTGATCGAAGGCTCTCCAGTTGGGTAGATAGATCTAAAAGATTCAAAGGGGAGGTGATCAGAGTCTTGGAGACAAAATTGAAAAGAAGCAGATGTTACGACAAGTATCTCACCTGCAATTCTGGCCTCGGCCTTGGCCAACCTATCCTCCACCGAATCGACCGCAGGAGGTGATCGGCATGTCGATCAATGGACACTCAACGAGACTCTAGCCATGTCGATCAATGGAGGCAAGCAGATCATCATTATCAATCCACCTCATTTGATGTCAAGGGGGCTGGCGGCAAGCCATCGATGAGGAAGGCCCTAAAGGCTGAACGGAGTCGGCCCTATTCCTCGAGGCAGCGGAGGCATCATGAGATATACCCTCCTGACGACGAAGGCGCTGACACGATGCTGTAGACCCAATGAAGACCTTTTCAGGAAACCTCTTGCTGTTCTCCATGATCTCTGACCTACAGAAAAGCAGGAACTATGCTAAGGGTGCAGAAGGTTTGAGGCAAAGTGAGTTATCCTTAGATCAACTACCGAGACCCGTTTATATAGCCCAGGAAGGCGAGAAGATAGATTTCGCCAGGGGTGTGAGGTTGGAATCAGAAACAGAAATGGATTGGTACTCCAAGAATTTAGGGGATGGATAACGGAAGGGTAACAAATTCGAACTTATCATTTCCCCAAATTATAAAGCATCGTGAGACAATACAAAGAATCTACATTGACTAGAGATCTACCCACCAAGGCTTCTTTGGATTCAAGGGAGTCTGGATCTCCATAAGACCAAGGGTCATCATGAACCAAGTCACGTCGGCCCATTGATAAGATTGTACAATAGAAAGGGAAGAGCCGCCTGCCTAACAGATACCCAGCTAATTTCTCGGTGACTGGGAGACCGCTGGAAAGAAGCTTGTGGCTTTCCCAATAGGCATTTGATGGAACAAACAAGAGGAAGGTGTCCGCACATTCTAGCCTTCACAAAACATTAAAACAACTTTATGAGCATGGAGAAAAGACTCAGGTGATGTCACAAGAGTTCTTCTAACCACGATGGCTGGTCTTCTTGCTCAACGAAGCGCTAGAATAAGTGACACAATCACCCCATGCATAAGAATTCTTCTAACCGCTCGAGATTATCATAACAAAAGGATAGGCCATGGAGGGTCCAGTGGAGTTGTGAGCACTCGAAAAGACGAATGGAAGGAAAACATGGCTGAAGGGCTGAGTTGCTCTCGCTAGGGTTGGATAAGCGTTTTATAGCCAGCCCGGGAAGATGAATCCAAACGCTCGTGAAACAGTGATGCTCTTGTAAAAAGTTTTGAGGCATAGGCACGTGAATGGATGCAAGCGGCGACAAATAGTGGACCCCAAATCAAGGTTCTCTACCCATGACTGTGGACCAATCCAAGATGCAGACATGATAATTTTGGAATAAAATTACTTTTATCCCAAAATTGGGGGACATGTGTTTAAACCAAAATTTGGAAGAAGGATTTTAGGAATTCGTAGGCTTCTAGAATTATGCCAATCAAGGAGTCGATGCAGTAAAGATTGATATCTGCTGGATCAAATGTGACACTAGATCGATTCTTTCTGAATGACGTCAGCAGATAACAATGATAGGATATGATTGGCATCGAGAAGATACATGTCAGACTCTACAACAGGGGAAAGATTAGAGTCCAAGTTATCTTAAGATAGGAATATTTATTTCATACCAAAGATTGTATTAAGTCATACTCGAGTAGGGTTCGTTTTAGGCTCCGGGTATAAATACCAAACCCCAGCTATTGTAATGATCAACCAATCAATCAAATATAAGTCAATTACTTTTTTCGGCTCCGGCCACCCATTAGGAGTGGAGTAGAGTAGATCTCGGTGAGTTCTTCAGCAAGTATGACTGCATCGATCCGATCGACCTCCACTGCTTGTTGTAAGTACCATCATGGTTTATATCTCTATTGATATGGCTGCATCGATCCAGTCGACCCCCACTATGGCTCTGCTATAAGCTAGTTATCGGCTCTTGCCTAATTCAAGTATGGCCTGTGTGATTCTGCCTCACACCCCACTGCTTGAATTGGATCAAGGTTAAGTTATCAGCTCTATCTTAGAGTGGCAGTCTTTGGTAGATTCATTAAGTTATCGATATTGCTTATTGCTTTCATTGCTTATCTAATTATAGCAACATCACTCTGCCCGATTGAGATTGATCTGGATCGGCCTCATATCTTGTTTAACTCATCGTTTGCTAATCTAAAACTAATCTAATCTACATTTTAAGCGATGAATTATGTTTTTATCGGCTGTTTTGCGTCAATCTTAATCGTGCATAGCGTGCGGTTAAGGCATGTTCGATCTTGAGTAGATCTATCAGTTAGCGAGAACCATTTTATGGCCCATCATCATGGCCTGTGGGATTCTGCCTCTCACCCCACTGTTGGCACCATGGAGTGGGGATCATTGGTTGATAGACCCGTTCCTGAGAAGACATGACCTTAACTGTGCGCTATGCCTGAATCGGCTATTTAGCCGATATCGAATGCTTCCACGAACAGTTCACATCACGAGATCGTTGAAGTAGAGATAAGTTAAAAGATGTGTTAACCTCATGATCTTGTTACTGTGTTACGGCCTGCATGATTCTACCTCATGCCCCACTGATATTAGTAATGAGTTAGGGCTATCGAGTCTATTGTTGTTTCTACGGCCTGCATGATTCTGTCTCATACCCCACTGGTCATGGCGATAGATGAGAACTAACATGTTCATTAGATTTATCTTTATTAGATGATTAAGTGATGTTGAATTGTTTCTTTATATAAAAAAGAGTCCGGTTACACGTAATCATTAGCTCAGCATGGACCGATCATCATTGATATCTTATTGCCGTTGATTAATATTAGTTTAAATGATGTTTATCCTGAATGATAACCGATTCTCTTTACACGACCACATGAGCTCTAACTGACTTATTCTCATGAATATATTGGAATTGGCTATTTAGCCAATTTCCATTCATATCGGCTCTCACAGTCGTACATTCGGGAGTGTCTGGTAACACCGGCAAGTTTCACCCTTATATACTGATGAACTTTCTCTCCTTATCAATTGCAGGGTCAAATTGATTGGCACGCCTCGAGAGAATTGCGTAGGATCGACCACCCCTATGCTGAAGCTAGGCGGATCTACTTCATCGAGCGGACCCTTCCGGCTTGCTGCATGTGACCTTGACATAGAGACAAAAATTCTATGTCGACAGAAAGACTGAACAGTTGACTTCATGTTGTGCTAGGCAAAGAGTTGCTTTAAGCAGCGATAGGTGACTGACATGCCGGAGTGTCCACCAACAACCATAGAGTGCACCGCTGTAATCAACTGAATGTGCAACTTAGGGTCAGCCCCACCCAGATACGGGACTTATAGCGTAGCAGACCATCATGAAGGGTAAAGTCAGTTACTGAATCTAGAGCCACGGCCAACTTGGCAAGCAATTCTTGGGCACGATCATCATGAGAGTATGATTCCACCACTGCCTACAGCCACTGAGCCTAACAAACTGACAGTGCGGCCAATTGCGCAGAAGGACAATGAGAGAGTGCATCAGTCGCGCCATTGTCCGCGCCCTTGTGGTAGACAATCCGATACTGTAGGCCATTGTCAGTTGCACGAGGCTACGATGATCGGTGATGATCTAAAACTCGGCATGTTGCAAATATCTTTGCCATTGCTCTAGTGCCAACAAGATAGCCATATACTCTTTCTCATATGTGGATAACCCTTGCAAGCGGGGTCCCAAAGTTTTGCTGAGGAATGCCAAGGGATGACCCCCTTGCATAAGCACGGCACCAATCCCAGTACCACTAGCATTAGTTTCCACCGCAAAAGGGTGACTGAAATCAGGCAAGGCCAAGACTGGGGCAGTTGTTAAGGCATGCTTCAGAGCTGAGAAAGCCTGGTCCTAGCTAGTTGTCCAAACATAAACAACACCTTTGCGAAGAAGGTCCATCAAGGGTTTGGATATGATGCCAAAGTGCTTAACAAAGCACCTGTAGTATCCTGCTAGGCCCAAAAAGCTACGCAATTCCTTAACGGGCCGCGGAATAGGCCATTTCAAGACAGCCTGAACCTTATCGGGGTCAGTGGCCACGCCCTCCTCTGAGATAATGTGCCCCAAATAATGAAGCTGTCGTTGTGCAAAGTGACATTTGGACATCTTCACCTGCCACTAATCTTGCTGAAGCAACTGGAAGACCAACCGCAAATGCTCAACATGCTCTTCATAGGAACGACTAAAAATGAGAATGTCGTCGAAGAAAACTAGTACACATTTGTGCAATAGAGGTTGTAGGGTAGTGTTCATAGCCCTGAGAAAGGTGGCGAGGGCTCCTGTGAGACCAAAGGCCATGACATGAAACTCGTAATGACTGGTGTGAGTTTGAAAGGCAGTCTTGAATTCCTCCCCACTCTTCAAATGAATGTGGTGGTATCTCGCTGTCAGATCAAGACAAGAAAACCAAGATGCATGTGTGAGTTCATTGAGGAGCTCTTCAATGACCGGAACTGGATATTTAGCTTTGACTGTGATGGCATTGAGCTGTCTAAAATCCACACAAAAGCGATATGTACCATCTTTCTTCTTGACAAACAAAATTGATGAAGAGAATGGACTAGAACTGGGTTGGATCAGTCCGACTTGCAGCATTTCAGTAACTTGACGCTCAATTTCATCCTTAAGCAAGGGAGAGTAACAATAGGGCCTTACTGAGAATGGACCAGTACCAGGGAGCAATGGAATGGTATGGTCACAATGGCGTGCCGGCAGATAGCTAGTCGGAGGAGCAAAGACATTGAAATTCTACTAAGAGTGCTGTAATCTCAGGTGGAACCGGCTCCTGATGAGCTACAGCATCATCTGACAATATAGTGGTAACCTAAATGACAGAACCGGCGGGCAGACTCATCAGCTCACCTTGCAAGAAACGGTGGCCTTGATCATAGGGAATGAGCATCCACTTGTTGTGCCAATCTACCTGCATCGAACTGCTAGAAGCCAACTAGTCCATGCCGACAATCAGTTCATAAGACGACAGAGGCAAAATCTTAGCTGCGGAAACAAAGTCACATTACTGAACAGACCAAGAAAATTGAGCAATTTGGGAGCAACAAGTCACTTGAGATCCATCAACTACGGTAACCTAGAGAGTAGGGCTGAAAGTTGATACCCTAGATAGCTGAGAGGCCAGAGTTTGACTAACAAAAGTATGAGTGCTTCTGGAGTCCACCAAAATCTGAGCTGGATGACCCTAGACAGTGCCCACAAACTGAATAGCACAAGCGGGTCAATTACTACCTGACGCTGCCATGGAGATAGCCACACACTAGGGTGCATCATCATCTTGAACTGATGTAGAATCTGAGCAGCCCTCTGAATGACAGATGTCCTAGAACTCCTATAAGACATGTAGCTAGATAATCTCTAAACACTTGTGGTTATGGGCCCATTTGTCGTCACAATGGGTGCAAAGACCTCGAGCTCAGCGGTAGTCGCGCAGGGTGTTCAGCTTGGATTCAATGCCACAGCCGCGCTTGTCATTCGTCCTAGCTCCTGGTGTGGCCGGCTTGTCCTGGCGTTCAGTCTAGAGAGGCGGCAGGGGCAGAGGCTAGGGACCTCATGGCGCCGCCTTGGCAAAAGTGAACAGCTCTGGCCACCGAACATCCCGCCGACGTCCTGGCTCCACCAATTCTTCCTGCAACAAGGCGAGCATGCAGGCAGTATCCAGAGTAGTAGGGCATTGCAAATGTACAGCAGCACGAATATCAGCACGGAGGCCATAAACAAAACGCATGGCATAGTACAGAGCATCGGTATTGCGACTATAGGCGATCAATTGCTCAACTAGGCCAGTGTACTTATCAATATACTCCTAGACGGACCCAGCTTGGTATATGTGGAAGAGCTGGCGGATCAGAAGAGCATGTTGATCCTTACCAAAGTGCTCCATGACAGCCTAACAAAAGAATTCCCAAGTTTCCTGATGAACCTGATCTTCCACCGCTTGAAACCAGTGAGCCGCGGCTGCGGTCATGTGCATGGTGGCAACCTTAACCCAGCTGTGGTGTGGTACCGTGTACATGTCAAAATAATCCAAACAACGTCCTAGCCACAATTTTGGGTTCTCTCCATCAAATGGGGGAAATTCATTTTGGGTATGTGTTCATGAGTTCCTTCCCTAACCCAATTGCCCCCAGGAACCCCTTTCCCATGCCAAGGGCGACGCAGAAAGCCATCACCCCCACCCAATCCACTGGGCACACCCGCTATGAGCGCTGATCTAGAGTAAGAGCAAAGCAGCTTGGGTTTAGGATTAGGATTGGATGGAGTGAGCGTACCCTTGACCGGGGATTGAGTTGAATACTCGAATCCCCGGTGGCTTGATTCCTCACGGGGCCCTAACAGGCTGAATTTGGTCCAGCCGGCTGGAATCGTCGCCACGGACACCTTTGGAGGCGACGGCAGCACTCCGGTTGGCACGGCCGGCGTGGCGTCGAGGACGGAGCGGCTCACAGACTTGCGCAGTGCGGTCATCTCTTCCCTCAATGTCTCCACCTTCTCATCCGTCTTCCAAATCGCGCCCACCTCCGCACGCAATTCGTCCACCGTCGCATCCATCTTCAGGCGCCAAGTGTCGAACGCCTTAGCGACATCCTCTAGGGAGGCGACGCGCTTGTCGACGGAGTTCTCCACCAAATCCATGCGGGCGGTGAGATTCGCCTGCACGGATCGGAGTTCATCGAGGATGAGCTTGGTGTTGGGATCCATATCGCCCAGCTGCTTGTGGAACCGGGTGAAGTGGTCGTGGATGATCTCGTGGGGCTCCAGCGGAACACCGGCGACGATATCTACGCTGAGCAGCGAACAGACGATGAGATGGTGGTTTGGTGGCGCTGCAGGATGTGGCTCTGAGTACCAATTTGTTATGAACTCAGACAGATCGCAGTATTCATAGTATCGGTAACAGAATTTAGGCGAGTAGCAAGATTGGAGCAGGGGTAGGCAGCAGAGCACGAGGACGGGGTCAGAGGAAGCTTGTAGGCAGAAGCAAGAGTTTGTTACAATAATTTTTGATGCCCTCTCCTCTCGCAACACACCGTATGTATGATGCTGAAGCTTCATGCCATGGCCCATTCGTTGCCCGAGACGCGCCGGTTAGGAAGCCTAGGCCGGCTATACCTTCGCAGTTGCGGCCCATTCATCTCCTGCGGCTCCAGCCCATCTTCAGCATCTGGTGCCGGACTCGCCACAGTAGCAGGTCCAGACGTAACAAGGGAGGATGGAGAACCGCCGAGATGTAGGTGAGCGTGGCGGCCATCTAGCGCGTGGAGGGAGGATCAAACGACTGGTGGCACAGAACTGTGGATGAATAGTAAACTGAGTCTGCAAAACGGGATGCAGAGTGCGGCTCACCGAAAACAATGAAGTTTATAGATTTATAGATAGATGCTGTAGCATCAGACGTGGAATTAGACGACCAGAAATGTGTGCAGTATTAACTTACAATGACAAGTCACCGCATGCTCGCATTTGATCTCCGTCTGTCTTCGGAAGGTCTTTGCAATACATATAGTTTTTCTTGTATTGTAGAAAGACCTATTAGTTTCGTAATTAGAAATGTATTAAATATAAGTAATAATAAAAAATGTTTTTTTTAGAATCTATCAAAAAACTGGTTGAACCAACCAGAAACGTAGCAGTAACGTTTGCAATTTTGCCTAACCGTTCATTGGAAAACTGAGCCGCGGTCAATGTCTTTTCAGCTGGTCAAAGCAAGAGATTGGGCTGGCCCACTGGACACCGGCCCGATCCAAGGCCCACCAAAGTCGCTCGTCCAAGGAAGTATTTCTCAAAAATAAAATAAAATCTGGACACCTCCCATTCCCAACAGGCCAGCAGGGAAGAAGAGTGACAAGCTGGGTGAATCCAAGCAGTCCACCGTTAGATGAGCGGCGGGAGATGGCCCGGCGCAGCGGCGACAGGATCTGGTTGTGGTGTACGCGACGGGTCAGGAGCGGGGAGCGGGGAGCGGGGGAGAAGGCATATAAAAAAATGCGAAGGCCTTCTTCCTCTTCCTCACCTGGCATCCAGAGAGGAAGGGGAAGGAGGAACTTGGGGGGCGCAGAGGGGGCGTCCGGAATTTCCTCTGCTTCCGTTTACCGTGAAACCTTTGCCTTAAGGAAGAATCCGTGCCTCTGCTTGATCTGTGTTCTTCTGGAGGAGAAGAGAAGCGGAGGAGGATTTATAGAGCTGGAAGGTGAATTGGGCACAGAGACGCGCAGTATTTTGAAGGTAGGTACTGCTCTTCCCAGTCCGCTAAACAGCGGTTCCTTTGCTCTTTTCCTTGATCGTTGCTGTATGCAGCTGTAATTTTGGCGCGGATTGGAGTTTGGAGGTTCGCACCATGATGGCAAGTTTTCTTTGGATTTCGTGATTTGTTTGAATTCTCGATGTGTAAGGTTCTTCGTGGATGGTTGTTCGATCTGAACGATTCATCCCCTTTTTTCTTGCTGGGATTGGATTCTCTCCCACTTTCAGCTCTCTTCCTATGCTGGGATTCCTCTGGTTTTGTGATCCCGGGATCCCACATGAAGTGCGGGGATATCTCAAGTGGATTATTTGATTTCGATTCTCCGGGAGCTGCATTTCGGCATGACTTGAATCAGTTTGCGCTGCGATCAAGCGCAATCTGAGTTGCTTGACTTACGATTCCCGTGATTTGGAGTTGGTTGGGAATTTACTGATTCGGATCGAACGATTTGGCTAACAATCTTTACCAATTTTCACTTGGTATTCCTTGGTTGTTCGGTCGGAGAAGGAAGGAGAATCTGGAGTTGTTTAGGTTGGTTGTTGGTTGTGGTTTGGATCTCCTCCGTTTCCCCCTGTTTTTTGTCTGGCGTTCTGTATCATATTCGTTAAGTCTGCCCATTTCAGTCTTTCCCCCTTTTACGAGGAAGTTGTTCTGTTCCTTGCTTGATTTGTCTTTCTTGTTCTATCCAATTTGTTGTCGCTCTCTCAAAATCTCCTTTCCATTTGATTGTTGAATTACTGAGAACGCAAAATTGTGTATAATACACCGAAGAGTCCAGATTTCATTTGATTGATCGATTGCTTGTTTTCTTCGATTTTACTCTTGAGCTAATGAGTTAAATTGAGCTCAGTTACATTTTTATTCTAATTCGATCTCTTTTAGCCTTTTTCTGATGTGACATGGGTTCAATCAGAAAGCCAGCAGCTCACCATATGTGATCAGTCAGTTAAAACCGAGTTGGAATTTAGTGTTCATACCGTTTTAACTCAGGATTTGATTGGTCAGTGGAATCACTACCCGTTTCCAAAATATACTTTTTTTTTGGTAAAATCAAACTGAAATTTGGCGATGGCTCATCCCCTTGCAATCAGTGTCCTACCTTTCAGTTTCTCCTCCTTTGCGTGGCTTTGCATCAATCTATGCAGAGAATTAAAGCAGATGACTTCTCCTCTGATCTTGAGGTTTTTTTTGGATGATCTGATATGAGCTAAACTTTCCCAGCATTTCATCCGTTCCTCTACATGGAATTTCAGCTCGTCGCGAAATGGAGAAGGAGGCGAGGAACCACTACCACACGCGGGGCTCCTCGCGCGGCGGCGGCGGGGGCACCGCTGCGGAGCGTGACCTGCTGTTACAGTGGGGCAACCGGAAGCGCCTTCGCTGCGTCAAGGTGCAGCGCCGCGACGTCGAGGCCGCCGCCACCGCGGCCGCCGAGAAGGCCCAGCGCCGCGCCGCGGCCGCAGCTGCCGCAGCCGCCCAACACCACCCAACCGGTCACACCCACCACCGCGTTCTCAGGTCTGTCTCTCTTTTTTTTTTTCGTTCGTTCCTTCGTGGTGTCGATGTGCCCATTGCGTGTGCCGCCTGGCTCTCTGCATGGTTGCTTTGTTTTGGTGGCTACTCGTTAAACTAGTGCCCATTTTTGGGCTATTTGGTACAGCAACAACTGGGATGTCACGTGATGCCGTCCTGGGCACGTGGCGTCGACAAGAAAAGGCAGAGGCCTGATCTGGTTTCGTTTTGATTTGAGAAGAAATTCGATTTGAATGAATGGCGGACAACTAGACATCGAATTCGAAGATATGGTCTGTCTTTATCCTGAAGAGCTGAAAATACCAAAGTTGCTAGTTTTCTGGTAGAGGAGCCGCATGTTAGGCGAAGCAGTGATGTTTTTTGGTTTTGTTGAAGCATGATTGCCTGATTGGCATGGGTTGGCCTATGGTGGTGATTGGTCCAACTTTTTCTTCCTCCAGAGTATAGAGTATGGAGTAGTCCGTGCCCAGTACTGCCGAATTCAGTATTTGTTGGTTTTTACTTGCATCGCTAAAATTGGGCCTGTTTTTTTTTCCCAAAAAAGGGGTCTGGAAGGCTAAAAGAAGATAGTGTTTAGAACAGAAATCTTGATATTAGTTACAAACACTGAAATTAGAAGCTTGTTTGGCTTATCTCCTCTCCTTTTCATTCCAGGTGAGATTGATGTCTGGAGTTTAAGGACCAACAGGCTCCTTATCTCCATCTTCGATCGATCCAGCTATATCTGTATTTGGATTTATTCTCTGAATTTTCAGTATTTCTAGCTTATGTGCCAATTTGATTTCTGCATCACATGACTTACCTGACCTTTTGTTGGTACAGTTTTCTCAAACTGATATGTGATTTTTCTTCACTGAAACTATTGCAAAAAAGAACTACGACACTGCTGTCAATAATAGCTTATCGGTATTCTCTTAAAAAAGGACTTATCAGCATTACGATAAATGTTGATGGCTGAGTGTTCTTTGCCTTCAGATGTTGCTATCTTTGGACTCTAGTCACGTCATATCAACTATATTTTGTTGACTAATTTTGGATTCCGAAGAAAACACCAATTTTATCTTGAATCAGTCACCACCACACGTATAAGTGGATGGTGAGGGCCTGTTCATTCATTGCTCTTCCTTTTGCCTCCTTGAATTCATAGCTTGTTGCCTGGACAGCACAAAGCGTTGATATAGGTAGTAGGTGGAAGTTTTTGCCTTCTATGTTGCCCCTCTCCCCTAAACTGGAGGTGAATCATGAATTTATGCAGTCTGCCTATTTCAGAATTTAATCATATTTTGAAGTTAATTGTGCATGAGGGTTAAAAACTATTTGAACGTCATCTTTCTTGCCAGAAGATTGAACTGCAGTATTATGTCCCCTTTTTCATTTAAAAGTATCAAAATTCATGCATTCTATGTTTACTGGAAAACTCAATGAATCAAATTTGAAGAAATATGTATTGTTTGCACATACTTTTCCATTAATGTGAACAACTTCAGTGTGTGTCACTTCCTTCTCTTTGTCATGTTTGTTCTTTGCTAGGTATTATGTATGACTTAGAGCAACAAGATGTGTGTTTTTTGTAGGATAGATTAAAACTAATAATTAGGCATTCTCTCTGCATCCCTTCTAATCTATGTTGTTACTGATTTTGTAGGAACTCAGAAGAGTTTGCAATCATGAAATCGCCAGCACGGCAACAACAGAACAACAGGATCCACACGGTTGCTTCACCAGACAGGGAGTGCCCTGGTAGAGGTAACAACAACAACAACGGAGTTCCACAGACCTATCCAGATGACAAGAAAGGCTCTTCGTCAGGGAGTGAGGGGTCCATCTGGCCGAAGTTTGCAATCACCCTATCAAACAGGGAAAAGGAAGAGGATTTCCTGGTGTTCAAAGGATCCAAGCTGCCTCAAAGACCCAAAAAAAGAGCCAAGGTCATCCAGAGAACTGTCAATGTATGACCCTCTCACAATAGCTTCTGATTTGAAGAAATTATTTTCCGTTAAACTGAATGCAATCAATCCACATCAATGTGCATAGGGTATTATTTTGCTGTCCATGGTGAACTCTCTCCGTCTGAAAAGAACACAATTCTTGCTTCCTGAGGAGTTAAACAATTTCAAATTTGACTAAATGATATTATTTTTTTTTAATTTCGTCAAACTGAAGAAAGTTTTGAGTTGTCGCAAACCTAGAATTCTTTTTTTGAATAGAGAGGGAGCAGGTAACAAATAAGTATACCTTGCTTCACACAGAGAGATTCCAAACACATAATATGCAAATACCAGTAGACAGCAGTACTGTGCATGTTCATTAAAAAAATATACTCCAAACTATAGGGTATAATTTTTTACCAATGTTGTAAATAACTTTGGTTATGCTTATTATAATAGATACAGCCATACAGGGCATCAGGTCACATGGAGGCCGCCTCTGTGCACTCTGTCTGATCTGTCCCCTGAACACCGGAGACCTGCAAATAAAATAGCGCTCGGTGGATACCTGGACATCTGATTTGCTTGCCAAGAGCACCCATAGCCCACAGCATGCTTCTGTATGAAGCAAATAAGTTTGTTTAAAAGCTGATGCCCCCCATCTGGTTGTCCCCTAGATGCTTGATGAGTTGCACTGCTGGTTGCTACTATTTGAAACTGCAGAACTAATTTACTAGTCTTGATGTTATCAGACAATATTGTGATTGTTGTATTGATTAGCTATATCAATTTAATTCATATCTAATCAATTTAATTCATATCTATTATCTTTTTGAGAGAAAAGAATATATTAGATATGAACTAAACTGATATATTACTCCTGCGTGATTTGTTTTGAGGTCCAAGCATCCATGGAACTAAGCTTAAGAAAACTCTCTAGTATTTTTATATGTATCTCTTGAGTTTGTATATGAGAAAAACCATCATTCTGTGATTCTTGCATAAATATTGTTCATCTGCAGTTTGTATGCCCAGGAACGTGGCTATGTGACTTGACTCTTGAAAGATATGAAGTCCGAGAAAAGAAGGTTTCCAAGAAGGTGGGTGGATTGTGGAATGTCGATATCCATCAATTTCATACTCTTGGAGGAATTCATTCAGTCAGCTGACATTTGAACTGATTTTGCAGCGCCCCAGGGGATTGAAAGCTATGCACGACATGGATAGTGACTCGGAATAAAGAAGAAAAGAGCATTGAACATGAGAAGCTGAATATTAGAAAGAAGGCCAGGACAGATCCAGCAGATGGAGGCCGGCGATAAAGCATCCTGATTGAATGAATGGCCTGATCAATGGGTCACCACTTCTCGTGATTGCTACTAAAGATCAATTTGTTCCAAAAGGACTAGCTTGTGGAGATCGGAGGACGACCGAAATGTAAGGAACTTTACGGAAGAAAAGAGAGGAGAAACACAGGAGCTGGAATTCCTGAACATTAGCAACCATTCAGTTCCCTGTAAAGCAGCAACGCTGTTTTGCAAGCCTCTCGTGTTAATTTCGCGCTGCCAAATATCAACGTGATCACGAAGCTAGCCAGTCCTGGCGCGTCTAGTTTGCCGGGTTATCTGACAATAAAAATTAAAGTGAATCTGAATGGGCCTTCCATAGTTTCTTTTTTTCCTCGTGGTGCTGTATAAAGGTTCAGTGTACATTCATTCAGGAGCATGAGACGGTGTCGAGCACTCCAGTGTGAGTGGATCAGGATTCAGGCAACACAAATGATTGGACCTCTGTGTAATTCAGGACAGACAGACTTGTAAATTTTGGAAGTTTCAGTAATATTTTAAAGTTTACAATTTATACAGATCTACCTGTTAAAGTCTTTAGGACCATCCGTGGTGTAGATCAGTGGGGTTTCATTGGGTTTCTCATAGAAATGGTGTGTACAGAGAGGGAGAGGGAGAGGGAGAGTTAGGGTTAGGCACTGACGATCGGTAGGCATTGAGGAGGTGGATCCGGCCATCACAGGTTCACCGGTGAAGATCTGCGCTAGGCAGCGACGGTCGGAGAAGAAGGGCATCGCAGTGGAGACCGGGGTGAAGACGGTGGTGGCGCAGTGCCGTGGCAGCGGCGGTGCTTTCCGTCACTGGCTGTGCCCCTCTGTTAGATCGGAGTAGGGTTTGCCGGTGGGGCGTACGGCTCAGGCCAACCTCGTACTGAGAGCCGCCGGCCCCCACCTCTATTTAATGCGCAGTGTGACGGGGGCCCGCCAGCCATAGATGGACTGAGCGCCCCCGATCAGGGCGCGAGGTCAAGGCCCAAGTGGCCGTTGGGCCACTATGGTTGGGAGATCAAACCAACATTCTCCCCCTTGATCTCAACTCATACTTTAACTTTAAACTTGGACTTTAATCCCTTTCACTTTTATTTGTTCCATCACAGATTAGTGCATAGAGCATGCTTCATCGTCATAGTCAATCGCCGATAGACTAAACAACTACAATACACATCTCTGTTCTGAAACAGATTCTTTAACTTTTGGGTCCTTTATTGTTCGAAAATCATATGTTATACCATAAACCCATGTCGACTATGTGTTCTCTAAACACACTGGGTGATAAGCCTTTTGTATGCGGATCCGCAAGCACTTGCTTGTTACTTTAATACTTTTAGTATGATTCCGGACTTTCTCCTTCACAACGTATAACTTTAACGTCAATGTGTTTGGCACCACAATTGACCCGTTGTTATAGGAGTGAACTACTTAAATGGTTATTGTTGTTGTATATCATTATCAATTCCGGGTATAAGTTCTTTTAACCATTTCGCCTGCCCTTAAGCCTCATAACAAGCTATACTGTGGGTATGCATCGTTGATGACACCACAACTGTTTCTTTGGAGCTTTTCCACAATAAAACTCCAACTGCGAGTGTTAGCTACTATGTGGATTTCGCTAAACATCTCGTCAAAATTTAACATTTGTACCCATAACTATTTGAGAGTACTTATTCTTTCTTACTCACCATGAGGCATATAAATCTTTGCACAGTTGCAAAACATTCTCAACTCCATTCCAGTGATCTATATCTGGACTAGACTTCTGCCAAAATATCCCGGATACATGAACTATGTCAGGGTAAGTTCTTACTTATAAGCATTCATTAAGCTTCCAACAGCTGAAGCATATAGGACGTCCTTTTGATCGATCTCACATTGGTTCTTGGAACACTGAAAGTTCCCAAAAGTATTACCCTTGACTATAGGAACAGACGTAGGTTTATTCACATATATATACTTTATTTTTTTAGAATCTTCTCTAAGTATACACTTGAGATAGTTCTAATACCCCATTTCCTTTTATCTCGGTAAGTTCCAATTTCTAGAACGAATGACGCTTTACCAAGATCATTCTCATTGAAACTTGAGGACAATAATTGTTTCTTCTCCAACAGTAGATTAACACCACTACTAGCGAGTAAGGTGCTATCCACGTGCAGGATTAGGGAAATTGATTTCCCATGTTTAAACTTTGCATAAATACAATTATTCTCTACATTCTCTTTAAACCCAAACTTTCTTATTGTACTGTCAAACTTCAAGTACCAATGTCTTGAAACTTGCTTTAATCCATAAATGGATTTCTTCAGGCAACATCACTTATGTTCTTTTCCTTCCACGACAAAACCTTTTAAGTTATGCCATGTAAACTTTTTCATACAAATCCCCGTTGAGGAATATGTCTTTACATCTTTCTGATGTAACTGTAAATCATAGTGTGCCATTAACGCATTATGATTCTTAAAGAATCGTTGCATTCTCATTATAATCTATTTCTTCTCTTTATGTAAATCATTTCGCCACAAGTGACGCTTTATAGCTTTCCATATTCCCTATGGAGTCACATTTGTCTTGCAGACCCATTACAGCCTACTGTTTTTGCTTCATTGGGAATTTCTACTAAGTCTCAAACATCGTTGGTATTTATCGATTTCATTTCATCTTCCTTTGCTTCTTGCCATTTAGACGAGTGAACGCCTCTCATGGCTTTTTCAAATGAGGTGGAATTACCCTCTATTTGAATTTCTTTCTTAACATTGACTCCTTAGTCACCAGAAATATCTTATTTTCTTATTCTTTGAGACCTTTTAGGGCCTCGTGGCACTTCTTTCATATGGGGCTATTGTTACTCTTCATTGCCAAAAGACAATTGTTCTATAGCCTCCTATATCACAAGATCCTTATTTACTTATTCATCTTCTTTAAGAGCTAACATTAGATGTTGTATATGTCATACAACATCAACATGTATTAAGCAATTTGTTGCTCTAAAACACTGTAGTGGATATGTAATCCCACTTCTATTCAAGCCTTAGGTATCTACATACCATGCTCCCCCAGATTACTCCATCTTCTGTAAAGATGGTGTATCTTCAAATTTCTTATTTTGGGTTTAATCTGCTAAAAAAACTCATATGGCGCGTTTAGCACCGCCTTGATAACTCTAAACTCGTTCAGTATGAATACTAGCCGACTATGCTATCTTCCTATCGGAACTATAAAAGGTCTAAAAATTTAGCTATTTCTTTACTTTAGGGGTATCGTTATTATGACCGTCTTACTCCCTCAACGATCACATTCATCTTTTATAGTTACTTTTACCTTTAATGCATAGTATGCATTGCATTATCTGAAGTATGGGGAAGTATCTTTCTTATTTGTCTTTCTTAATTAATCTTACATTCTCCCCCCTCAAAAAGTGGTATGAACTTTTCTACCACAATTTCGAAACATTCAGAACTCTTGTGAATGAGAAAACTTTGATTACTTACTTCATCCACATGATTACATCATGCAAACAAAATTTGTATGGGAGTACATTTTTCTCATTACACTTCAAAACTCAACATAGTCTATTATTATCAATACTTCTGCAAGTCACGCTTGCATATCATTATTATCTTTTGGTTCACATGCAACTTTCTTTTGTTCTTAAACTCATTGAGTACTTAATGACCATGACACAATCAGAGTGTACGGTCAATACTAGGATAGCATAAGAGCTACCCCAAACTTCTCTCCATGTGCGGGATACACTTAGAGCACATGAGTCATCACATCCTTCTCCCGCCATACGGGATAAGTACTATGCCAACTTTACCCCGCCATGCGGGTATTTTCTCAAACTTTTTCCTCCATGTGGGTACTATGACAAACTTTTTCTGTCATGCGAGATAATTCCCTTGAACAGACATAAATATCAGGATTGGCTCATGTTCAATCATCAAATTCAGAAATAAATTCGAATATTCTTTTAACACACATGTTTAATCATGTATATGACTTTTACAACTCTCATAAGTGAAATTGAAAATTAATTCTTCTTCACAGATGGTACATAAAAGACATTTATCAATGAAGACTCTCATTGATCTATCTCTTTTTTTGGATCAATATCCTAGAATTCTTTTCTTTTCAAGCCATTCTTTAAAAAGAACACAGTCCCTTAAGCAATGGCATTCTTTCATACATAACTTACCCTTAGGCATTTCATCATCTGAGTCACAAGTACCTAGCTTATTTCTCTTACTGCCTTTAAGAATAAAAGCATGGAGGTCTTTGTTTGAAAAAAAATATTCAACAATAATGCTCATTAAACTTTGAAAACTTTATGTTCTATTCTATATCACCGTTGGGCAGAAATAGAATAAACATCATTCTTCTACATTAATTCCACATCACTGTTGGGCAGAAATGGAATTAATGTATAGAACCTCAATAATCTTGAAAACATAGAACTGCTCCTCAGAATTAAATTCTCGCGTTGGTTCGAATTTAATTAGAAGACAATCAACTTCATTGCAGCGGAAACATGAAAATACATTTCTCTAGTTTAAGAGCATTCCTTGATCTTTATCTTTTCTCTGAAAAATTGGTCACTTTGATGCAAAATTCATCAGAGATTTAAACTTTAAACATAGAACTCATAGAATTATAATATTGTTATCATCAACGTTGGTCAGAAAATAACAATACCATAATTTAATTTTAACTATCAACCGACTATTTCTCCAATTAAAAAAAATTCCAGTTGGTTCCAATTTTAACTGGAGGATAAACTTTTCATCATTTACTGAATAACTATAACTGCTCTTCAAATTAGAAGACAATAAACCTTTAACTTCGCAGCGGAAAAAAAGAACTCATTTTCTTGAATTTTACCCATAGGGAAAATTACTTTTCTAATTTCTTTTGAGCCAATTTCCATTTTTCGATCTTCTGGAAAAAAGAAAAAACAAAAAATCGGCTCGCGGGCTTAATCTGACTGTTTCGGCCCAAAAACCAGCAAAAGCCGGCTTGGCCCCCCACTCCACGCGCGCAGGCCGCAACGTGGGCCTGGGCCGGCAAAGCTCCGCGCGCCAGCGCGCCCGCCTGGGCTGCGACGTGGCCCGATCAGCCTCAGCCGTTCGCGCGCGTCGCGTGAACAAAACGGCGACCGTAGCGGTTGGCTTCAAACCCTAGTCCATTCGTCTCTGTGCTCTCTCTCTCATCGCCGCTCTCTCTTCTCTCCTCAGCGCAGCGCAGCCGCAACCGAGCGAAGCAGTGGAGAGGGCAGCCATGGCGCCGTCGCCGGCCCCCTTGCCGGCGTGCGCGCTCCCCAGCGGGTGAGCGCGCCACCGTCGAGCGGCCTGGCCGCGGCGCTTCTTTGGCTGAGCCCGGGCGGACAGCTCCCCTGGTTCGGTCTTCTTCTCCCACGCCGATGAAAGGTCTCCCCAGGGCACGGCGAGGTAGACCACCCCTTCCCCTTCTTCCCCATCAGATTTGGTTCTCTTTTGTGTTTGGATTGAACCGATTTCATTTGGGGATCGAAGTTAGGGTTAGGGTTTCGGGTTAGGGATTCACCCTGTTCTTCTTCTTCCCCGAGTCTGTAGCGGGTTAGGGTTCGGATCTCATCGTTTTCTTGAATCCGAGCCCTCTGTTTCCATCTTCACCCAGTTAGGGTTAGGGTTAGTGAAAACCCTAGTCTGTATGCTCAGATCCGAAAGGATCTAATCCGTTCTTTTCTTTTCTGTTCTTTTGATTCTCTTCCCGCGCGTCAGCAAACCGGCGGTGGGTGCTCCATCCCGCGGGAGGCGGTAGTGATGGCGGTGGGGAAACCTTCCCTGGACCATCCAATTTCTTTAGGGTTAGGGTTCTTTAGGAGGGTAATTCGAATCGAATTCGAATCTCCTTCTTTCTTTTTCTTTCTATCACCCAATTAGGGTTTAGGGTTCGATGAACCCTCTGTATTTCTTTTTTTTCGATCCGAACCAGATCTAACTCATCTCCTTCTACACTGCTACCCCTGACACAATCCACACACTAGATCGGTGGCTCCCATACCAATGTTAAAGTCTTTAGGACCATCCGTGGTGTAGATCAGTGGGGTTTTATTGGGTTTCTCGTAGAAATGGTGTGTACGGAGAAGGACAGAGAGGGAGAGGGAGAGTTAGGGTTAGGCACTGACCATTGGTAGGCATTGAGGAGGCGGATCCAGCCATCACAGGTTCGTCGGTGAAGATCTACGCTAGGCAGCGACGATCGGAGAAGAAGGGCATCGCAGTGGAGACCGGGGTGAAGGCGGTGGTGGCGCAGTGCCATGGCAGCGGTGGTGCTTCCCGTCACTGGCTGCGCCCCTCTGTTAGATCGGAGTAGGGTTTGCCGGTGGGGCGTACGGCTCAGGCCAACCTCGTACTGAGAGCCGTCGGCCCCCACCTCTATTTAATGCGCAGTATGACGGGGGCCCGCCAGCCATAGATGGACTGGGCGCCCCCGATCAGGGCGCGAGGTCAAGGCCCAAGTGGCCGTTGGGCCACTGTGGTTGGGAGATCAAACCAACACTACCCTCCCCGTCCTAGAAAATAGAAAATTCCCTATTTAACACTAGAAAAACTTCTACTTTCCTATTTGTCACCCTCCTTTCATTTTTTCCCTATTTGACACTTCCTTTACGAGCTGTAACGGTGTTTGTTTTTCCTTTTTTGACAACAGAGCTGTAACCGTGTAAGTCTCAGACGAAAATACAGTTTTGCCTTTGTTGGTTTTTTTTTCCAGTGATGATATTCCCTTTTGCTTGATGAAGAGAAACATGACAGTTGGAAATAAAAATGCCAAAAAACAACAATAGCCAGCAAAGGGGAACGGCCACGACTGGAAAAAACTACAGAGGTAAACGGTCTTCGCCCAGTTTGTTTGGGCTTATTTGGCTTATAAGCCATGACTGAAAGTACTGTTGGCTGGTTTGGTGTGAGAGAAAAATATTGTTCTATTGGGACTTAAAATCATTGAAGTGTCAACTAGAAAAAAAAAAGTTGACAAATAGGGAAGATTTTAAGTTTGGGGTGTCAAATAGGAAAGTAGAATTTTTCTTAGTTTTAGATAGTAAAATCTTTTCCTAAAAAAGTGCAGTTGTAAGTTTAGTATAAGTCAAATTTTCTTAAGTTTCTCTAAATTTATAGAAGATAATATCAATATTTATTTTTTCAAATAAATTTACTGTAAAAATATTTTTTTAAATTAACTACGCCCGGATATCCGGACGGACGACCGCAGTTGCGGTCCATTTTTCCGCGTCCACGCATGGGCATGTGCCAGCCGGATGTTGCTCGCCCACGCCGCGCGTGCCTGAGGGGACCGCTCGCGCCACCTCTAGCTTCCCACGCGTATCCCATGTGCAATACCCAAACTACTTTTGAAACATTCAGATGCAACATTTGCAACATAAAAAAAGACGGATGAAACACTTGAAACATGCGTTTGAAACACTTGCAAAAACACTTGAAACCCATTGCAAACCATACACAACATCAAGATAAAACGCTTGCAATATATGTGTTTAAACATATGCAACATCCAAATAAATACGCTTGCAACATACGTTAGAAAAACAGATGAAACATTGGAGACAGAGTTTTGCAACATACGTGCACAACCATTGCAACACATGCAACGTCCCGGTCTACTTTTGCAACATTCATAAGAAACGCTTGCAACATACCTCTAAAACATCTGAAACATTTAAAATATGAGCTTGCAACATGCATCATTTCCCGGTGCGGCCTCCTCCGCCGTCTGCATCGAGGCGTCGCAGCCATATAGCAGCAGGCGAGGCCGAAGGGCTTCCGTGCCAGGGCCTGACGCTTCTCCTTACGCTCTGTTGGCGTCGTCGGGCCGGGCGGGTGGTGGAGAAGGAGCAACAGGCGAGGACGGCGGAGTAGCGAGATGGGCGCACGGAGCAGTTGCAAGAGCAGCGGGGCGGTGCGTGGAGCAGCGGCAGGAGCAGTGGGGCGGGCGGAGGAGGAGGAGCAGGAGACACAGACTGACGGCGGAGGAGAAGCAAGAGCAGCACGAGGCGGGCGGCAGGAGCAACGGATGGGGACAAACGTGAGGTTTATTAGGCCGGCTGGTCCGTAGGCCTAATCGCGCCGTGCCCGGACGGGATAGACACCCGCGTCCTATCATTTCCGTTAATCTAATGATACTTATTCAATGTCATAAGTATTTATTTTTTATAATAAATAAATTTATTTAAATTTGAATTTGTCGGACTGCTGAAGCTGAACTCATTGATGCCGTGCATGTGGTCCTGCGGCTGCGGCCCTGCCCAACGGCCTCGCGGGACCAGACCCTCCTGTCTCCTGAAAATCATTCGTGCCGGACTGCTCGCGCCGTGGCCTACAGGCAGGCTACTGATGGCACGCACATCTCGGGCGCGGCGGCGCATTCCCGCACGGATATACGCGGTGCGTGGCAATAGAGGAGCGGTCAGTCGCGGCCGGCCGAGCCGCCGTTCGTTGTGCTCGTGCGTTACGCGTCCTGCAGGTAGCCTTGGCCACGCTGACGCTGGCTGGATCAACGCGTAGCCTCGTGGCGGACGGCACGTCGTAGTCGGACGGTGACGAGCAAGGCTAGCCTAGCATGAACAAGCACGCGTTACTTTTTCTTTTCTGATTTTTTCCCAAAACAAGAGAGAACAAATCAGGCGTTAGTTCAGACTTCAACGAGCAGCTCGACAGCACAAAAGGTTGCATTATTAGCTCGTATCGGTCGGTGCTTTACAGCAGCAGAGAGAGAAAGAAAGCGAGGGAGCTGCTGCTTTGTTAACCTGCTTTAGTTTTACGCTTTGCCCCCTTTTATCTCTCGAAATAAAAGCGTCGCTTTTCTCTGCGAATGAGATGCAAATACGCCAAAGGCGATACGCACAGACGTGGCTTTCACTAAGGAAAAGAAGGCCTTGTTTAGATTACCCAAAATTCTAAGTTTTTTCACTCTCTCTCCATCACATCAATTTTTAGCCACTTGCATGGAGCATTAAATGTAGGTAAAAAAAAAACTAATTGCACAGTTTAGTTGGAAATCACGAGATGAATCTTTTGAACTTAGTTGGTCCACGATTAGACAATATTTACCAAATAAGACGAAAGTGCTACTATTCATCGGGTTGAAATTTTTCTCAATCTAAACAAGGCCGAAGAAGAAGAAAAAAGCCGCAGCCTACCCACGGGAGAAGGGAAATCACGATGAAGCAACATTTTCTCATCATCATCAGATGAATTAAGTTCAATGTTCCTGCTTAAAAAAACACCAGAATCTGGGCAACAACACAGTGTTCACTCTGAATCAATCAATGCCGCTACAGAAACGATCTGAATCTCTGAAACTGAACGAATACAATTCCACGCGTGGGGTGATACGAAGCACAGGTCAGGAACACACAAGCAAGCAGAAGATATCATGCGACGCAAGCTGACAGCACACGGCGGTTCTCGACCTCAGTGGCGCAGGTTGCCGAGGAGGAGCGCGACGGCCGGGCAGAGGACGGCGGCCACGAGCGACGAGGAGACGGCCGCGGCGCCGGAGGTGGGGCTCGGCGCGGGGGCGTCGGCGGCGAAGGCGACGCCGGCGAAGGAGGACACGGCGACCGCCGCGACGACGGCGGCGCGCAACATCTTGGAGGAGGCCATGGCGATGTGGAAGCGAACAGGGATTTGCCTGCGCTAGCTTTTGAGCTGAGCTCGTAGGGAAATTGCAGACGATTTGTGTGTGAGAGGTCGGAGGTGGTGAGAGCGTGTGTTTATAGGTGAGCGGAGGAGAAGGTTTGGTGGGCCCCACGCTTACAGTCTGGCCTATTTCCCATCAGCCAGCTCAGAATTAGTGGCAGCCCATAATTAGCTTAAAGTTAGGAGACTGCTGGTTTTCAGTCACATAATAAACCAAGCTACAATTAGCAGAGATTTCTACTAACATTCATAATTGAGATTTTGGAGACTTGCTTTTCAAAATTGGCAGCTAATGCAAGAAGGTGAAAGTGCAGGATGGTCTGGGCACCAGACAGCAGTACACCTCATCAGAAAATTTGATTAGTTCATGATAATATATGAATGTCCAGCAAAGCACAGATCAGCAGAGCTTTAGGTTGCAGTACAGTCTGGTTCGATGAAACCACTGCATGCATATCCGACGGCCAAGGGGGATATTGCTGTCAGATTTTCCTTATTTGGTTCTTGGCAAATTTGTACAGAACTTCTTTGGAAAAGTTCAGTCTGCTCAATAATGAAAGAGTACAGAATAGAGACGGCAGGATGTCACAAAGATGGCCAAATTGAGCTACTCCCTCCATCCCAAATTGTAAGTCATTCCAAAAATCTTGGAGAGTCAAACTTTTTCAAGTTTGACTAAAATTATAGAGAGAAACACAAAGATTGATGACATCAAATAGGTATAATATAAAAATATAACTAATGAAGAATCTAATGATACTTACTTGGTATGATAAATATTATTATTTTGTTATATAAATTTGGTCAAACTTGAAAAACTTTGACTCTCCAAGATTCTTGGAATGACTTACAATTTAGGATGGAGGGAGTACTAATAATAGTACAAACGAGGATGCCCTGTCACATACAGGTACATTTACTTACTTGAAGCCACAGGCACCATAATTACTGCAAATGTGGCGAAGCATGTACCTGAAGTTTCAGAAAACGACAGCTACCTCTTATCCGCTTCATTATTTTTTTCCAGCCATACTACTAATTCTACAAAGGTTAGCTGTGTGTATTATTGGCTTCTTTTGGACTTTATGCACGCTGTCAGCTAAGATTCTCCTGTCCTGTGTTGTTCAGTGGCAACCAACTCGCTTCTCGGTAATGATTATTGGACACATCACAAATATTATGTTGTTGTGGACTGTGTGGTGCCATGGACATTTCACATTTCAATATTTCATACATGTAAGTTTGGCTGACCGGATCCAAAAGAATATTGCGCTGTTTTTTTTTGAAGGTCAAATATTGCGCATTTTATCAGAAGCGCTCTGACAATTAATCCGCTCGGTTTGACTATGATAATTCAGGAAAAATAATCATCTCCAGCAAAAGTCTCCCAGGCAACCTGTTTGTATTTTCTCCTTCATTCAGTTCAGTGAGATAAAATGCACTATGTTGTGCTTAAAAAGAATACTGCAGCAAAAATAGGCAGAATGAGTTATTCTCCCTTACCAATAATGCTATCAGCTCAATGGCATCCTATTCTCCAGTTTCATGATCGTCCATCAGAGAACCCATACCTTTCATGTCTGTTCCTTACTGACACGGCATGGCTAGCTTGAGTATAATGTTTTGAGTCACCATCGTTTCTTATTTTTCGAGTCACCATCTGATGTACATAGAGGTACCAAAACCTCGTGAGCTTGGAGTTCAAGGGAGCAGTGCAATCGTTAGATCTTCCTTTTTCTTGAAGGTAACTTCATAGACAGTTGCCAAATATATAGATAGATATTTTTCAGGGGCATGCTAAAATTGAACCGTAGATTATCCACAGTTTCAAGATTATTCTACGAGACTTCTCGTTGAAGAACAAAGTGCTCTTGTGCAATATGCTTATCGTTCTAGAAAGCAGTATACTCCCTAGCCCTTAGGGCATCAATTCTGATCCCCAGCTATCCCTCCCCACCACATCGTCCTGCAACTTTAAAAGAGCCACACCTTTTGTTTTGTTGTGCAATTTCTTCAGTAGCTCTCTGTCTATCTATAAGCACCCTTGCTCTTCAAGGAACTTTAGCTGCCTGCAAATCTTACCAACCACTTGTGCAGCTCTGAAGACCCTTGGAAGGAAACATGGTACACACATGGACTTTACTAGTATTCTGTTCGTTTGCTTTTTTGTTCTTGCAGTTGGGAATCATCTGAATTTTCACGTCTTTCCTGCATACCTCCGTGTGCCTATGTTCAGACATAAACTGCCGAAACTTTATTTTTTCCCCTTTGAAAGATAGGAACTAACTAGGGCATGAGATGCGATTGCTGGCCTGAACATTTTATAGAAATTATGCTAAGGTCAAAGCATACGGGATCTGCGAAAAGGGAAATGTCCGAATTTAAACACTGCATAAATTTTCTTGGCAGCACCAACCTCAGAGGAAGATGGCGGTGTCGAAGAAGCTGATGAAGGTCGGCCCATGGGGTGGCACCGGGGGACACCCGTGGGACGACGGCGGCCACTCCGGCATCCGCAGCATCACCATGTCCTACGACCGGTGCATGGAATCCATCAGCGTGGAGTACGACAGGGACGGCCGGGCCGTCCCCGGTGAACGGCACGGAGGAGCCGCCGCCAGCCACACGACTCAGGCACGTACAACACCGTCAGTCTGTCAGTCACAGTGACAGCGACACAGCTCAGCTGGGTTTCTGAAGTCTGAATCGTGCGCACATGTACGCAGATCAAGCTGGGCTACCCGGACGAGTACCTGACCACCGTGAGCGGGCACTACGCGCCGATCGCGCAGGGCGGCTCGCCGGTGATCCGCTCGCTGGCGTTCCGGACCAACCAGAGGGCGTACGGGCCGTTCGGCGCGGCGGAGGGCACGCCGTTCACGTTCCCGGTGGAGGGAGGCGTCATCGTCGGCTTCTGCGGGAGGAGCGGATGGCAGCTCGACGCCGTCGGCCTCTACGTCGCGCCGCTGCGCCCGGAGACCATGTCCGACAGGGTGCAGAAGATCGGCCTGATGGCTTACCGGGCGGTTTGGCAGCGGATCGGATCCCAGCAGGGGCATGAGCCGGTGAAGCAGCTGAACGGCATCGCGCAGCTTACTCACAAGACATAACCACTTGCCACAGGATGCCAACCAAAGACTATTTCTGAATCTATGCAGTCTGAATGTATATCCAGCTAGCATATGAATCTAGTGTGCTGAACCTGAAGTGCTTGATAGTTGATAAGAACACTTTCTCAACTAGCATATATGAATCTAGTGTGCTGAACCTGAAGTGCTTGATAGTTGATATGAACACTTTCTCAACTAGCTAAACATGCAGCTAACTGTTCTGCGGCGGAAGGCCCGTCAGGATCAACGACCTTGACACTACCGCCGGCAAAACCTATGCTACGCCTACGCTGGGGCGACGTCTAACAGCTCGGCAGACAATGGTTGACCCTAAAAAATCATTTCCAAGCAAACTCCGGTTATCGCTTCTTCGACGATGCTTTGCTTGGCGTCAAGCCATCGGTTCTCCCCTTGGTCGACAAAGGGGCGTGGCAAGCCCTGCTGCGCCAAACAAAGGAGGTGTTTAGGACTGCTCCGCTCCAGTTTTTGCAGCTCTACTCCAGCTCTGCGTTGCCAAACACTCTCGCCGAAGCAAATGGAGGACATAGTCAAGTGGGGAAAGCTACAATAGGATAGACAAACATAACAAGCATCAGACTATCCTCTTACAGAACCCAAACCAAAAAACGATAAGAGGGGGTAGTCACGAGCATAAAGTTTGCAAACAAAGCAGAAATCAAGCGGCAAGCAAATTTTGTCATGGAATGACACACAGCAACTAAGCGGTAATCATCAAGAGCCAAGCAATTTTTGTTATGGAATGACACACGGCAGCATCTTTTAACATGGTTTGCTCTAGTTCTAACAAGTCTCACTTCAAGTCTCAAAACTGTTGAAACATAGATAAATATAAGCTGGGACTATGAGCATCAACAGGCCCCTTGATAGAACAGAAGCTTAGTGCTTGGGCTGCCTGTTCTTCTTCTTGACACCAGACTTGGCAACCTGGAGGCTGCGGTACACTGAGCTCAGCCTAGCAAGAGCCGGCTTGGTCAGATCAGGCCTGTAGTAGTTGTCGCTAACCTGCATGGCAAACCAAATGCAAATTAGAATATTCAGCAATTATAAGGTACCAGCAAGTTCAAACAGAATTGGCAATTCTAGCATGAAGAAACTGAAGCACCAAGTATTATTAGTGTAACTTATATAAAGGAAAAACAGGACGTCAATCATACAAGACTTAGGTAACCTGCAAGATCAGCTCAGAAGCCAAGCGTATCAGCTTATATTTCATTGAAGAACCAATTGATCGGTTGGTTTTCTCACAAGTTATGGCTCATCACAGCTAAACCTTGGACCAGCGATGGAACCCAAACATATAAAAGAGAATCTATCTAACAAGAAAGACCCACATAGCACCATACAACCAACAGAAAAAAACAACTATCTTACAAACGAACAAATAATGTTAAAAACAGTGCTAAATAAACAGGAATATGAAACCAATATCCAGTATGCAGCTCAGAAGCCAAGCGTATCAGCTTATATTTCATTGAAGAACCAGTTGATCAGTTGGTCCTCTTACTTGTTATGGCTCATCACAGCAACAAATTAACATGAATTAAGTGCGAAAAAAATATCTAATAAAGCAAAGAGCTATGTGTTGCCATTTATAGCATGACAAACACCGCCATATCATCATAGAGACAAGCATAATGCATTTCCATGTGCTAGTACCTGGTTTTTCACAGCCTTGGCCATCTTGCGGAAGTCCTTGCGCATCACAGACTTGTGGCTGAGCTTCGCAGGTGTGCTCTGCTTCTTGGTCTTGGTAGTAGAGAGGACCACAGCCGAGTCCTTTCCAGCAGCTGGCTGGATCGTCACGGTCTTCTTGTTGGCCAAGCCTAACAGAACAAAACAGCCAAAGCAGTCAGCACTAAGTGATTCATTATTTTTATTACTAAGATCACATAAGGTGTTATGCATGCAGGACAAGCATACCAGAGTGCTTGTAGGAGTGGACGTTGTAGAGGTTGTTGGGCTCCTTGGTGAACTGCACCTTGGCATTGCCATTGCCAAACTGCTTCACAAGGAAGGAGTTGTTCTTCCTCACAACCTGCCAGATCAGATCCCCTGGAACGGTCGCCATTTCCCTTCGCCTAAATAATCAATATAAACTCCAAGATGTGAGATTCCATAGCAACATTACACAAGGAGAAAAATAATCTGATCGTCATCTGACCATCTACAAAAGACTTAGGATTGCAAGAGGACGGTGGAAAACTTACAATTTGCAGAGGAAGCTATAGGCAATTTTTAGCTAGAGCCGAACATTTGACTCGGTATTTCTAAGACGGATAGCCCGATGCACTATGTCTCTACCAGATCTAACTGAGCGAAGTATAATCAGAGTGCAAAATAAGATACGAGCAGGCTACAGCTACCTAAACAACGACGAATCATATACACTAAGCCCCACAAAACCCCAGCCGAATCATACAAATAATTCGTTTAGGGGTGTACTAAGCACAGAGACGGCCGCTAAATCAGCATCAACTTGAACCGCCCAAACTTTACCACGAGATACAGCCGAGAAGACGCTACTGGACTTAACAAACCATAGTCCACGGGCCCACGAGAGAAGCGATCTCACTTACCGGAGATGAGGTACCGCGGCGTCGCCTCGCTCTGTTCCGGGGTCGGGGTGGCGGCTGCGGGAGGCCAAGTGACTCGGAGCCTCGCCTATTTTATAGCGGGGGCGTGCTCGTAAACCCTAGTTTCTAGCAAGCGCTTCATGGGCTTAATTGGGCTGCACGGGTCGAAGCACCGGCCCAAAAGTAACCGGCGCCCCTCTCGTGCGCGCCTGTCTAGTGTAGTCACAGCACATGGGCCACACACACGTTTCTCAAAAGAAAAAAAAAACATGGCCCACACGCGCCGGGTCTCGCACTCGCCGTTGCTGACGTGCCAGTTCCGCACATCGCCGTTCGTGCCTTCTTCTACAGCACCAGTACCGCGCGGCATGGCCGCATGGGCTCAGGATTGCCGACGACTCGCCGAGGTCGGAGACGTCAGGTGGGACGCGCTAGCACCATGGAGGCAGAAGCGTGGTCAACGTGACACGGCGTAGACAAGACTACAAGCGCAAGCGCCAGGTCCAGCAGCAGCAGCCAGCAGCTCATCACGGAGAACAGGCAGCCCGTGCTGCCGCGACAGCGCTTCTGGTTCTGCTTCGGCTCGACCGAGAAATATGGCAACGACGAACTCAAAATCACAAACACAGTTCAAAAGGTATTGATGACATTCTATCAACCTTTGTTTTAGGGGGAAAAATCCAAAACTGTCACATTGCAGTATATGTGATTCAGGTACAATGATTATTCCGTGGACACCATCGAGAGTTGAAAACCATGACTCTAGGAGATCCGTCCACTCTGGTCGCCAGAAAACATGGGGGAAGAAATGTGGGACAACATTGACATGAGAAAACAATGCAAGCTCACTACTTTTTCTTGCCGGTGACACCTGCAACCACCTGCACAAGTAACAGAAGATTAAACCTTGTCTCGACCATTTTCAATCACAGGATAACAGCATCTAACCGCCTGAGGGGAGTACTTTGGCTTCATTGTTCAAACAAGGAGATCAACATAATGGCAGGTTAACTATGGCAAGTCCTCAAGTCGACAACACAAGGATGCAATTATGCAACACAAAGTAACAACAAATGCCCTCGGCAATTTACTCTGAGCTACCAGTAACACATTTAGAGCTCATTTATGGGACTTTTTCAGACAGGTTAGCTTGAAGTGCCCAAATTGATTGTCATCGAAGATGAATACTAGTAAATTTTATTTGCTAAGGAAATGAACATTCTGAATTGGGAAATGATGAGAAATTGAATGGAAGCAAAAGCAATGTTTATCATTTATATGATCTTGAAAATAGCATAGCACACATGAAACCAAAGGAGGAAATCACATACATCATTTAGAGGCGGTGGAGGAACTTTTTCCGCGGTCTCCCATGAATCCAGGATTGGCCGCACAACTGCTGGAAGAAAGAGACCTGAAATTGCACATTATAAGGTTAGTTGAAATATTTTGGCAGAACGAAAACCAATAGCAGGTTGCTAACTTTTCCCCAAAAGATAATTCCAAAGGTTCAGGCAGCAGGTCAGAAAACTTAGGAACCAAGTTTGTTTGTGTGTTCATAGAATCAATAAAAATTGATCGTTTCTTTCTGAACTGTCAGCACCACTCCCTATCCGTTTGTCCCCTACTAATCGCTGAAAAGTGTCAAATTGCACAAGAACATTTTGGGTCATGAGTCATGACCATAGCAGTCCACTACTTAAATTGCGATGTTCTATGCTTGATATTTAAAATGGGGTTCATAGAGTGTGCATTCGATTTCATCACTTTTAGGCTGACCCTTTCCAGGTAGAAACCATGTGAGAAGAATTGAGTGCCTAGTGCTAATGGTGCCCCATAAATTTGAACAACAGTGGTTGCCAGCAAAAAATTATTTGCCACACAAAATTGTCGACCTGAGATGCACTCTGTCACGTGACCAGCATGTTTAGGGTAGGACAAATGCTATACTTAATCAAACTTCATATCAAGGGATTGTTAAGGATAAACTCAGGCATGGTATTACGAATATACAATGATATAAAAAGTTTAGATTCAACTAATGCACACAGACATTTCTAGCCTACAACAGCAAAATTTTCTCTTAATCATGGACAATTTTAGGTGCAATCGTTATTCTCAGAAATAAACATAATTACCCAATCGGACAACAAGTTAAAAGTAAACTTGACGGAGCTATTCCTTGTACTATCCAAGTGAATGGATCCACAAAGCAGAGTTCATATATCATGTGGCCTTAACACTTTTTTTGGTATGCAATGGCCAATTTTTACAAGCTATATTGATTTTCAATGTCAATTTGCTATTGGTAGAGACCTCTTCACTGGCAATCAAATCTTTTCAAATGCCATTCAAGTTCATAACACATACCCTAATGCGGTCTACCTCTACAAGTAAAACAAGCATTCACTTTTTAAGATAATTTTGGAGGAATATGAGAAACTTAGGATAACCATATTGGAGGGAGAAAATAAGACCTCTTACGGCGCTCATCTGTGCCAACAAACTACAGTGGACTTCACACAGAACATTTTCAGGCAAACCAGAAGTGGACATTTAAAAAGTGAAGATAAAGGACAAAGGTAGTCACATTGAGCTGAAAGCGATCTGGCATTGTAAGTCATTTTAGTTTTGTCCTAAGTCAAACTTCTCTAGCTTTGACTAAGTCTACAGAAAAATGCACAAATATTTACAAGATCAAATTAATTCATTAGATACACAATGAAATATATTTTGATAGTGAATTTATTTGACATTGTAGTTGTAGATGTTAATATATTTTCCTATAAACTTGGTCAAAGTTAGACAAATCTAAATCGATTTACAAATTGGAATGGCCGAAGTACTAGTTAGCACTGCAGTCAACTATCTTGGGTGGGAAATGGAACAGCTGAATCTTTGTATTGAGCAGGGAAATGTATAGCTTGTCAGTTACGAAATAGATGGATCATTTGTCAATGGCCATAGGAGCAGAGCTATTGAAAAGTTGAATTTGTATCAGTGCCTGAGATTTAGAATACTGGATCTAACGAATAGTAGCAATAGCAAGTGAGATTTGAGAAGGCCACCCAAATGGAAACCCCAGCCTACAATTCCCTAGAAAACCCCTGCGTTCCCAGACCTAGTCTTACAGAGTCAACCAGAACTAAGCGCACACCGAAAGCAAGGGACCCTGCGCCAAAGGGCGCGCGCGCATCTAGTAGGGTTTGCAGAGGGGAAGCGAGGGCGCGTACCGAATCCGGCGATGAGGCAGGACGCCGCGACGACAGGCTCCTTCACGACGAAGATCTTGAGCTTCTCCATCACGGCCATGGCTGCCGCTTCTGCTTGCAGTCCTCCGCTTCGCCTTCGCGTACCTCGCCCGCCGCCGTCGCTGGAGACGAGACGCGAGACAAGTCAGTGCTGTCTCCTCCGATCTGTGGACGTGGGCCCGTCGTGTCTTGTGCCGAGAGACTTCCACGCTCAGCCCGTTTACGACCGTGGACCAGTGGGCCACGATCCATTTTGTTGTTGGGCTGAGGCCCGTACCGATTGGCCGTAGCCCGTAGCGGCGGAAACGAAAGGCTCACGGCATATTCAGAGCTGCCGGTTGGAATATTCGTCTCGCGCGCGCGAATATTTTGCCCGGACGAGCGAATCTACCGTCCCTGCGCCGCTTTCTCGCGCTCGCCTTGCCTTGGACCGCACGCACGGCCCACCCTTCTCCTCTCCTCCCTTCTTCAGCCAACTATTCTCTTGCTCGGCGCGCGTAGGAGAGGCACGTACTTCTTCCTCCTCGCCGTCTTCCTCTCCATGTCGGCATGTGTCTTGCTCGACACCGTACCGTGCGTGGGTCGTCGCCGGACGACGGGCACCAGCAGGCGGCCGGCAGCGCAGCCGTCAACCATGATGTTACCAAAGGTTAGTACCCCCGCACTACTGTCTCGTCTCGTGCCTGGAGCATCAATTCATCATGGTGTTCGTGTTCGTGCTTATTTGGTCCTCTGATGAAATCCTCTCGTTAGATAGGTCTGCAGCACACCATGATATGATGCAATCGTTCGTCAAACAAAAATGATGCAGCCAATTACTGAATTATTACGCGTGGTTTTACCATTGTTTTTTCGCCTGGTTATGTTTGTCGCCTGACGCCAAAACATCTAAGCTGCCTTTTAATTTGCCGGTTGCGGACTCTGATTCAGAATTCAGAGTCGGACAAACCTTGGCAAATAGTAAAATGGAAGCCGCAGGGGCAGCAGCTCGACAACTCATCAGCATAAGCGTGCTCACGACCACCTTCCTTGCACGGGAGGCCGCCGTCTCTTATTAACCAGGTCGAGCATGGAAACACATAGCGGTTCATGCAGATGAGATGAGACACATAAGAGAGACCTGAATGAAATAACAACAGGACAAGGAAGACGGCCGGGCCGGGGGCGGCCTCTATTAGGAAGCTCAATTTGGACATTGAGATAATCCTCAACCCGAACCACGTACGTGAGCACTGAGCCATCAGATAAAGTACATCAGACGTGGCACCGGATGGTCCGCGGGGTAGCAGAGATAACTGATAAGGCACGACATTTCAGGGGTTTCTCCGGCGTGGTTCTCCAGCGAACTGAAGCTAACGTGTCCTGGAGAAAGGCTCAAGGCCTTGTCGCCGGACAGACAGACTGCGCCGAGCAGGACAAAGGTTCGTGTTTTCGCCGCTGGAAGACAGAAGAGGCAAATGGTGTCGTCATCGTCAACGGCGGCGCACTGACCTTTTTTTTTTTACTATTTGGTCTTTTTTTTAATAAAATTTACGTTTGGTAACTCATCTTTGGACCCTGGGGATCGGCGCCATGAGTCCTGACACCGAGGTAGTATGTCTCGGCGCCACAGATCTTGACGCCGAGGTGCCTAGCCGTGCACTGCAGGGAATCCTGGGTCACGTTGACGTGACTAATACCTCGACGTCAGAATACATGGTGTCGAGATCGGCGTCACAGATCTTAACGCCAAGCTCGACGCGACGGATCTTGGCGACACGCGCGGCAATGCCACTAGTATCTCTGCGCGCATCGAGAACACACACGAGAAAGTTAATTCTGCCCTGCAGGGCATGTGCTCTCAGACATACATCTGTTGGACCACCTGCCTCCGAGATATGTGCTACTTTTCCTCCAACTACAATACAGATATATAAAACCTGAATACAGGTGGTATATGTATATACTGTGGGTCCACACAAAACGTGAGGGGGCTCTGCGATTTGGCCTGCCGGGCTCCCATTTGCTTTTTTTATTATTTCCTTTTTGTTTCCTCTGAGGCCCTGTTTAGATGTAAGCTAAAAACCAAAAATTTTTAAGACTTTTCGTCACATCAAATCTTGCGGCACATGCATGGAGTACTAAATGTAGACGAAAAAAAAACTAATTACACAGTTAGCCGAGAAATCGTGAGACGAATCTTTTAAGCCTAAATAGTCCATAATTGGACAATTTTTACCAAATAAAAACGAAAGTGCTACAGTAGTCGAAAGCCAAAAATTTCCGGAACTAAACGGGGCCTTACTAGTGTTGCTACAGCTTTTCTTTCAAAAGAAACTTGCTACAGCTGATTTCTATCTGTTGGTGTCAATGCTATCATGTTGAACTTGTCATTTTTTAATCTCCTGGCGCCTGACCTAGTGTTCTGAATCTGCTGGTTTGTACCACTAGTAGTTTTGAATTCTCTACATGTCAATGCTAGATCCCCTACGAGCAAACGTAAAAATCTATGCGCTAGTCTTTGGTTCAAGTTCCGATATTAATATTTGGTACTCTTATTGTGCTAGGTTTTGGGCCTTGTTTAGTTTGCAAAATTTTTAGCGAAATGGTATTGTAGCACTTTCGTTGTTATTTGGCAATTAGTGTTCAATCATAGTCTAATCGGGCTTAAAAGATTCGTCTCGTAAATTTCGTCTAAACTATGTAATTAGTTTTATTTTTTATTTATATTTAATGCTTCATGCATACGTTTAAAGATTCAATGTGACGAAGAATCTTGAAATTTTTTATAAAATAAAGTGAAGCTAAACGGTACCTTGGTTCAATGGAGCCCTCTAATGTTTGGTACTCTAATGTTGAGCACCGGACATTTTCCATGGATTGCAGTAGGTAATTTTTTTCTCATTTATTCACTGTTGAATGCCGTTAGTGTTATAGATTATGTGATTAACTAATTTGTATGCTTAAATAAACTCTTGCAAAAAAAATATGAAGAGACACTACCTGCTAATGAATATATTACTGATCCTGAAAAGCTACCAATGATGGTTAGTCAATATATAGCCTGTTCGGTTAGCTGGTTCGTATTGTTGCTGGTTCGTTTATGTGAGAGAGAAGTATTACTGGTTGGTTCATTGGAACAATATCCATGTGAGAGGGCTGGCCAGCCCGGCCAGCCAGCCAGCCCCAGCCGAACACTGGCGATAGATTTGTTGCATGAAAGTGTGTTGGAAAAAGGTAGAACTATGTATATGTTCTACATTTATAACTAAGTATTCTTATTTGCGCCCTGTTTGTTTGGGCTTGTTTGACTGATAAGCCATGGCTGAAAGTACTGTTGGCTGATTTGGTATGCGAGAAAAATATTTTTGGTTGACTAAAAAAGTATAAAATATTACTTATTTTAGGACATAGGGGGTATACTTTTAAAAGGCAACATACAGCCCGCTGACTACATGTCAACACATTGTAGACGTAACATAAGATCGATAGGGTACATGATTAGTACCAAGATAAGTGTAAACTGTAACCGTAAAAGAGTCATCCATGTTGTTATGACCGGCATCCATTATACAAGGCGTAGCTCCATTAGTAGCTAGGGGCTGCCGGCAGGGGGAGCCCTAGGGGCCTAAAAGGCCATAGTTATTTTATTTATTTCTATTATTATTATTATTATTAGAGAGAAGTATAAATACTTGTAAAGACTTTAAGATTGGATTAAGCAGAAACAGAGTTGTTTCCGGCTTACTGAAGGGAGCCGGGATTTCCTAACCCTAGCCGCCTCCGGCGGTTGTCGCGCGTGAACAGTGTCATCGCTACTGTAGCACAGCGAGAGTTCTAGGGTTGCAGCAGCAGCCGACGCACTCTCACCGCCACGGCTCCTCGCCAGCGTCGAGAGTACAGACCATGTCATCCCCTCTTCCACCCCTATAACCTACGCAGTAACACCGGTAGGGCATCAAGTCCTATCAACCTGGTATCAGAGACCTTGCCGATCATAGACTCCCCCGCTGCCTCCACAACCGCGCCTTCGCCGGCGATTTCCGCCGCGCCGCTCTCCACCACAGCGCCTCCCGCAATTTTCAGGCGTGGTGGTGAACCCGTCGCTGCCGCTGGGATCAGTGGCTGCGCCGACCTCCCGTAATTTTTCATATAAAAATTATTTTCATTTAATTTCGCAAAAAAATATGATTTGATATGATTAATATATCTTAGAAAAATCATATTATTTTATTTGCGAAATTGAATGAAAATAATTTTTATATGAAAATTATAGATCTCGACGAGATCTACAACTTTCTAGTTTTGAGTTTTTTCATTTAAAGTCGTTAAGATGCTAAAAAAAACTAATGATATATTTACACTTAAGAGCATTTTTGTCTTTTCACACCTGCAGTTTGACGGCGTTAAAGCCGCATAAAGGGCACAAAAAAGTTGGAACAGTGGCGCTGAAAACAGCTAAACTTTTTCAGGGGCACACAGGGCATTGCGATCTTTTTTTAATGGCACATAGAGAATCTTTTTGTATGCCTTGCAGGAAAGAAGATGTCCACAGACACCGTACCACATGGAAATAAGCAACAAAGAATCGATTTGAAATCTCGGTATGATACAGGAGCATGGTGGGCAGCACCAGGGTCCAGGCACCAGCGCAGCAAGTGGCCGTGAAATAGGAGCAGCAAGTTACAGGTACTCTTACAGGTACATACACCAACCGTGCCCTTAGACACTTCTGTCCAGGCGCACACTGTTTTCTCAATGTTCCTGTGTCGTATTATTCTGCTACAAGGAGCAGGCCTTTCTTCACATGTATTTGGAGATGCTACTCTAAAATCATCATCTCCAGGTACCGGGGAGAAGTGAAAGTATCATCTCGACTCCCACAAGGTCTCAAGGATAATTTACATGTCTTTGGTTCTGCAGAATCAGAGAGGAAGTTCAGTTGCAAAGCCACGGAGTAGAGAACTTATGTATTGCAGGGGAGCAAAATGGATATCCTTTTACCTTATGATGACTCAATTGCTGCAACCCTTACTGGCTTCATTACCCTTACAATGTTCCTCATGTGCTCAAACCCCATGACTATCACTCCTATGAGATAAAGAAAGCTTAGTTGCAGCTTGCCAAGCAAGTTATAGACTGCTACGGCGGCATTTGCACCTTCATCTGTTCGCATCGTGACGGTAATGGGTCTCGCAGAAATGAGTGCCCCGGTTTCTGATGAGGATGCAGCATAAGAGATTTGCTCCGGAACAATTAGCCTTGAAGAGAAATCGGAGGCGTTTGGTCTTCTTAAGCTTACCTGATGTGTTCTCAGGCTGGGTTGACCACTCTTCAGGTTTCATCGCAGATTTGGTGGCCTTTATCAAATCCATAAGTGCATTGTTCACCTGAAATTCATAGAAGGTTACATGAGTTCCTACTGTGCTTTTCATGTAGACTGTGAACAAGGGAGAAAAGGAAACACCAGAAAGCTTCGATGAGATGAAATTAAAAAAAAAAGAGCCATGGAGAAGATAACCATGCCAATGGCACGGCACCCTGGTTGGTTTGCTCTCAACTTATCTCCCTATAAAGATATAATATGCTCGGTCAATTGTTTCAGTGTTTCTTAAAGTCCTTGTAGTGTGTTTTATCTAAAAGTCCTTGTAGTGTGTTTATTACTGTCCAAATATTCTCCTAATTATCCATAACTTGAGTATGTGAAGGCATACATATTTATGGTGTTTAAAACAAACAGGTAAGTGAGGTGCTTGTTATATTGATGAAGCATACATATTTAATAGTTGATTGATATGATAAAGCAGTTGAACCCAGACTTGGCGAAGTCTACATATTCACTACAAATAATTCAGTTTGCAACTCCACTGCACTGCTTGGAAAATTCCTAGAAGCAAATGTCATGGTTGCTTGGTTAGTACAAAGTATTATGCTGAGTTCATGCAAAGCCATATGCTTCAATACTTCAGACAACTTGATTTCAAATACGACTTTTCGTAATCTATTGGATCCTATAATTCTGTTTCTCTGCTAGACATAGTAATGGAGAACAGTTATCTTCAAAAGTATTGTATTATGTTGCACATTTGGATGGGATGAATGATGCTTTCAGATAACTGCAATGTCTGATGTCATCTTAGTTCACTCAGGAAAAAAATATATGAAGTGCAACAGATTTTTCTCACTCAATCCTACTGCCTAGTTTGGTAGACAAAAGTTGAGTATTAGAAAGCTCAAATTTCTCAAGAACCTTGCAGACAGCCACAGCTTTTGATGTTATCTTTGTTGGCCAGGAATTGTGGGATTTTCCACCACTATGAAACAGTTTAAGAAATCAATCAAATCAATGTCCTTCCTAGTATGTTAGTGGCACATTTTGCTGTTTTATCAGAGTCCCGCACTTTACCTCGTCTAGTCTTGTCTTTTATGGTTCTCTAGATGTGCAAAATGCTTGAGCATGTGATAAGCCAGTAAGCCACATACCTAGATACTTGAGGCAACGCGATTTCATTATAACTTTAGACAACCTACTGGATCCTATAATTCCGTTTTTTCATGCTAAACCTAGTAATGGAGAACAGCTGCCTTCAAAAGTAACATGTATTCTGTTCTGCTTTTCCATGCTAAACCGAGTAATAGAGAACAGCTGCCTTCAAAAGTAACATGTATTCTGTTCTGCTTTTACGTGCTAAACCTAGTAACGGAGAACTGCTGCCTTCACAAGTAACATGTATTCTGTTGCACGTTTAGGTGCCGAATGATGTTTCAGATAACTGAGATGTCTGGCGTCATCATAGTTCACTCAGCAACTCTGGTATTCTGTTGCACGTTTAGGTTTAGGTCATGAATGATGCTTTCAGCTAATTGAGATGCCTGGTGTCATCTTAGTTCTCTCAGCAACTCTGGAATATATGCACAAGTTGCAACAGAAATTTCTCATTCAGTGTTCCTTCCTAGATTGGTTAGACAAAAGTTTAGTGTTAACTAGCTCAATTTTGAGAAACTTGCAGAGAGCCGCAGTTTTTTATGTTACCTTCATTGGTCAGCAATTTTGGGGGTTTTCCATTAAAGCATATAAGCAAAACAATCAATCACATCAACGTCCTCAATATTTCAGTAGCACATGTTGCTGTTTTATGAGAGTTCGAAGTTTACCTCGTCTGGTCTTTCATGGCTCACTAGATGTGCACCATGAAGTTCTACCATTCTTGCAACAGGAAGAAGCCTGTCTGCTAGACGTTTTGCATGGCACAATTGAGCAATGATATCATACCTGAATTTTTGTAATGTAAGCTACATGAAATGGATGTGCACTATTCTCTGACAAGAATATCCATTGTAACAAAACTAACCTTCCATGAATAACTGAAACTAGAAAACTGGCAGATCGTATTGTATCTAGTTCCTTAGTAGTCATTTTGTGAGTCCAGCATGCATTAACTTGCCCTTCAAAACCACAATTAGATTGCATCCCTGTTGACGATATGCCCTTCACATATTCCTGAAAGTAAACACGGTACAGATGAACCTTCCATGAGTAGGTTGACGCATATATGTTGTCTTCATTTTAGTGTATACCTACTAATATGTTTATATTGTAAAGATAAAGAGTGGTATGGAAAACACAAAACCATAAATTCACAACAAAAGACCTGTTCAGGAAGAATCACAACAAAAGATGACCAAGTCAAAATCACATAATCCAGGGGTATGGGGCAAATACAAATATGTTTGTATTCTAAAAGGGTATGCACAACATAGAAACAAATTCACAACAAAAACGGTATGGGACAGCTGAAAATAATGCCAGGCAAGTTTTCAATGTGTAAAAACAACAAACGTCATCCGGAATACCCAAATCAATGTTTCATGAGAGAACATGACATATCCCATATGACAATCTAGAAGATACATCGTCGTCAGCAGACTGTTACAAAGCAACATCAGAAATGTGATATCACTCACTTGATAGAGGACCATTCTTCTGGTACACGACCCAACAGTCTCCTCAAGGTATTCCTGCATAGTTGCATTGTTAAATCAAACATATCAACACTGATGCAGTGAATCTGAAAAAATAAACACTAATTTTTCATCAAACAGGGAATGATAATGGATGCATTATTAGTTCCTTACCTTAGTATAATGTGTTTCCAAGTCCACAAGAGCTCTTTCCTCTGGAGTTTTTGCCCTTAAGAAACGGAATGCAAGAGATAGCATCTGCCCATCTACCTACAGAAGCAGGGACAAAAACTTAACTCAGTGCCACGAGTAGTTGAAAATTATAATTAGTGCCTCGTGTAGCATTTCCTTTGCATTTCACAACATGAGCGCATTCAGTTCTACAAATATGTATGCGAAAATCAAAATTCCAGTACCTTTGGGAAACACTGAAAACCACCTCCAGTGACATTAAGCAATGCCAGCGAACATAGCCTGTGAGGCACCATCGCCGCTAGCTTGCAAGCAATCATGGCACCTGATTGCACAGAGATAATAGGGTCAATGCCCAAAGCTTACACATTTGAAAAACAGGGTCCCAAAATTGAGAGACGCACAAAAACAGGACTTACCCATGGAGTGGCCAAAGACGTGAGCTTTCTTCCACCCCAAATGATCCATCAAGGCCAAGGCATCCATCGCCATGATTGCCGTCCTGCCAGATATGAGAGAACACGTTTGAGATCAAATACTCATTAGACCCACCGCCCATTTTGACTTTCCCTACACATGACCGCGTGAACGTGATGGAAGATATGATTCCCCCCATCACTCATTTCCTCGTGAAAACTATTGTGCCAGGACGCGAGTAAAATGTGGAATTTTTCTCGTCGAAAGCTACATGCAGCTGCTCTCGTCCACCAGATCCCCATGTACGATCCTTCTGGATCACAAGGGGAGGAAGCAATCCTGTGGTATCTACCGAACGGTACGGCCCACCGATCGTTCCAACCATTGGAACCGAAGACGGGGAGGCAGCCAGGGACAAATGAGGATTTGGATCTGTTGGAGGGGATACTCACGAGTAGAAGGATTTGTTGGGGAGCACGGAGCTGCGGCCGACGCCGCGGTTGTCGAAGCAGCAGACCTCGATGCCATCGCCGCCGCCGCCGGCCTCCTCGTCCGGCCGCACAACCTCGTCGTCGGCGAGCTCCAGCGACCCGGTCAGCCCCTTTATCTGCGGGCCCCACGAGTCGTGCGTCCCCGCCAATCCTGTGATTCCGACCCAAACCAAACACACAAACCGTTTCCCATCTCAGCGAAAAAGCGGAAAGAGGAAACCAAAAAGTAATCTTTTCTACTGCTATACTACACGAGAAAAAGGAACAGGATTCCTCTTTCTCCTCTCGATCGAGGCCCGGGAGAGATCGGCGTGCGTGCGTACCGATGATGAGGAGCACCTTGGTGGCGCCGCGGCCGTAGCGGCGGTAGAAGAGGCGGACGCCCTCCCACTTGTCGCCGTCCGCGTACCTGCCCACCTCGCAGTAAGGCATTGCTGCTCGCCGGCGACTCTCCTCCTGATTCAGCTAGCGCGGCAGCGTGCGTCTCGTTCTCGTTACCGCCGCCGCAGCGCGCGGTTGGTTTTTGGCTTGGGAAAATTGGTTGCCTAACGTCCAAAGACGGCGATCTCCGCGAATCACCACGGAAACTTTGGCGCTTAGCATTGTCACGGCCTCCGTCGCGCACGTGTTATCACGGATGCTGGCCGCGACCCCACCACCAAGTGGAGCGCCCGTAGGTTGTGCCCACATCCTCACCGGATAGGACTTATAAAAGCACGTGTCAGATCGTGGGCTCCTAGAACCGCTGTACCAGTACTAGCAGTTCCACGGGCTTGAAGCACGCGTCCTTGCCGAGTTGAAGAAGCACACGTCCAGCAGCAGGTTCCGGCTGCTAGAAGCAGCGCATTGCCTTCGCCACCGCAGGACCATGGCCATGTCGACGGCTTGGACAGATCGACGAGACACCGAGGACGACACAGCTATCGATGGTGGAGCCGAAGTCGGCCTTCCACTTTAGGAGCACGGCATCGTCAGTGCTAGCTCGATGTGGAGGCGCCGATGCTGAGCGGAGCATCTCGGAGACGTCCGCGACGAGTGCAGACAGTGGCTCGAAGTGCCAGGAGACGCGGCGGGGGACAGGATCTGGCCGAGCACGTGGCGATGCCACCGACCAGGACGCGCGCGATATGCACGAACGCGCTGCGTCCGCAGCTAGCGCCTGGTGTGGCGGGGAGACCGGTACAGCGAAGGAGGAGGAGGGCGGCGGGTCGTCGGGAAGACGCAGTCGACGCGGACGAAGACGGAGTCAACAAGCAGCACGACCGAATGGAAGCGGCGCGAGACGAGGGCGTAGCTACCGAGCGCATTGATGTCGCCGATGCGGTTGAGGACATCCCGTTGCAGGGCCCTCCTCCTCCATCCCACGCAGGTTACAGGCACACAGATCGGGATCGGGGAGAGGCGTCGGCGCAGGGCAGGACCGGGCGGGGCGAGAGCCGGGACGACAAGGACGTGCGCAAGCACGGGGCGCTATGGCACGTGGTGGCGGTGGTGCCGCAGGAGTCGTTCCTGTTTGTGGCGAGCGTCTACGAGAACAACCCGTAAGGACGTGACGGCGTAACAGAGGCTACTTTTAGTTCCGTCACTTCTGTCACTTTATTTGAACTAAATGCTATTTTCTGTTCATGGTTTAATCTTTTGATGGTATTTTATAAAGACGTAAACTTTCGATGGTATTTTATGGATATCGTGATCGTTCGATGCTAAAAAAATTCCCTTTTGGCCTAGACCGGTTCGAGGGGATCGGTCCGGGGGAATGGGCGAGGCGTCGTTGCCTGGAAGGCAGCTGGAAACGAGAAAATGCGCAGAGGAAAAACGAGGGGAGCGGAGCTGCGGAGGAAGGGAGACGGTTATTTATAGCCGTCGGACTCGGAACGAGCGCCGCGGCGCGAGGGAAAGGAAGAAGAGGTGGCGCGGGCGAGAGGGTCCGATCCGTTCCGGAGCCGGGAATACGTGGACAGATGGCGCGGGTGGATATGAGCGGGACGGAGACACGTCGGCGCGTCGTCGTCGGCTGAGTCAAACCGGCCGTGCCGCGAGGATAAATAAGGGTATGTTTGGTTCCAAATAAGTCACCTACTTATAAGTTAAAAAGTGAAATAAGTGACTTATTTTGCCAAACACCACCAACTATAAGTCACCCCTGCTTATAAGTTTTAAGTTGGTTCACCCCTGCTTAAAACTTATAAGTCACACTTTTTCACGTAGGGCCCACACCTTTAATGAGCTTATAAGTCATCTACAACCAAACAGGCATGACTTATAAGTCACTGGTTTTTAGTCACCTGACTTAATAAGTCACCTGACTTATGGAAACCAAATAAGCCCTAAACTATGATGCTGAGGTCCATGTTTTTCGGGGGGCAATTTCATTTCATTTGTTCGCCGGCTTTTTGGTGCTTGCCGAGTTGGACCGGGGTCTTGTTTCCTCTCCTAATATTTACTTCATATTTCATTGAATAATGGGACACATACATGGAGTATTAAATATAGACTAAAAAATAATTAATTGTACTGTTTACGATTAATTTGCGAGACGAATCTTTTAAGCCTAATTAATCCATAATTTGACAATGTGGTGTTACACTAACACATGTGCTAACGACGGATTAATTATGTTTAATAAATTCGTCTCGTTGATAGATTTTATAATTTATTTTTTTATTAGTATCAAACGCACCCTACAACGTTATGATATGACACCTCGAGACTTTACACCTATCTAAGAGGCCTGCATAATGAAGCGAGTAGCGATTGGAACGCGGTATTGTATTGTGCTTTTGCAGTCACAAGCCGATCGTGCTGTGACTGAACGACCGGTGAGTGATGCTGAGTCCCCGTTATCCTGGAACAGAGGGAACCCGGTTACATTGGACGGCCAGCTTTCACAGCGATCGGGAGCAGATCATGCAGGGGGTCTGTCTGCATCAGAGCAATTCGTTCATTCATCCGGAATAAGTTTTTTCCGAGAAGTGGACAAAAGCAAACTTCTGAAAGAAATGCAGACGGAAGTTCTGAAAGAAAGCAAGCTGAGGTTTTGATTGCTCAACGATAGCAGTTTGAAGCAGCCCCGGGAGCTGTTGTCTGTTGAGTGCCGATCAGCCGCACGCCGCACGCCGCACGCGGTACGTAATATTCTTGTGATGCGCGTGCGTGCGTGGGCGCATGGCCGCGACGCATAGTGCGCGCTGACGCGGTTGTCCGATCGGGTGGGAGGAGGCGCGGGCGTCGCCGCCCCGGGGCCCCGCGCACCGTCCCTGTCGTCCGCTACGGCCGCACCTGGGTCCCGGCGCGGCCGCTCGGTGCCGGCCCGCCCCCGCGCTCGTTGGTGGTGCTGTTGTTGGTGGCTGCTTCCGCTTGGCACCGGCACGGGTGCGCGCCGGGCGGTGATCCATCAGACGACCATCGCTTGAGCCTGACGCGAACCACCGGCCGGCCATGACGGATACCTTTCGCTCCGCTCTGTTTCTTCTTTGGAGTAACCTTTCTGTGCGCGCCGTCGTGCTTTTCGTGTCGAGCGTCTCGGTCGGCGTCAGAGATCACCCAAAACACCCACCGAATCGTGGGAATCCTCTTTCAGGCCTTCTGCCTGCAGCTGCAGGGGATCGTGACCGAGAAGGAAGGCATCCAGTTGTCATCCATTCAGGTGTGTGTATTACTGTAGACGGGCTACAGTCTGGAATTGTTTCTTCTTTTGGAGTGATGGATCGGACATGTCAAAAATGACGTGCGGTGGAGGCGGCTTGGAGTCAAGGATTTTCTACCAGGTTTCGACCAAGTCCTTTCGCGCGTTTAGAAGTAGGCCCGGTCGCCGCGCAACCCCGGGCCCATTGTGTCGATGACGCTATTAACGAGTATAACCTGGTGTTGTTAGATCACCTCCAAACTCTGGACTCTGATTCATGAGATCTTGCCAGCTCCTACAGACCTACACCATACATCTTAAACGGAAGCGTAATCCAAATTAGCACGATCAGAATGCCCGAGCATATCCGGACCGGGCGCAGAAATGGCCAAATGGGGAAACTCGTGATCCACGAGATCCTGCATCGTGTGTTGTCGCAGGTCACACAGCTCACGGCAGCAGAGCGTACGTTTCCTGCGCCGACGACCAAAACAAACTAGAGATCCAATCGGGAGACGTCTCCGGGACGGGAAAACGGTCGACCAGACACGCATGCACAGCTTGAATTTGCTACGATCAACACCGGCCTCCATTCAGATCCCTTCCAGCGATTTTCTTCGGTTTCCAGAGAGCCCGACACGGACGTGGCCTGCGCACAGCCTCCTGTGCCGTTGCTGTTCCATGATGGAGGTCGCGTCGAGGAGCCACGTCCATGGCTCGTGATGAGGTTCGTAGCGACAGGCCGTCTCGTACGTTTAGGGCCCTGTTTGTTGGATTTTCGCTGACCATGCAGTGTGGTACACGAGCTGCGGTATGTGCAATTAGACTACCTGTTTCAATATCGTGGTAGATGGGTGTTGTGTATCGTGAGAACCGTGGACGTTGCAGGACATTTTGTGGTATTTTCAACCATTTTTCATGGTCAACCATCAGAAATCTGATTTTAAACATATCCAAACATGGTCATAAACATTGCCTCTGGGTGCATGTGGAGTGCTATGAATCGACTCTACATCTCGATATTTATGTCCTTATGGATGCATTGGTCATGACTAACCTCGACGGACTCTCGCTCAAAAATGAACATACAGTGTGTTCATAAAAAGATCATTGGGATTCTTAACCTGACTCGATCCTTGAGTGGCATAGGAAAGGCATCTCCTCCAACAAAGACGCTCGACTTTCTTATGCATGCTGCATTCACCTCCCTCTCAAAACATGCCCACACAGTACGTAGTTTCCGTGGAACTTCTCCAACACTTGTACCTGCCGTAGCTACCCTCGTAAGGCGCTAAGGTCATGCCTTCCTGACTCAATGTTGTCCAATAACTAAGGCCCAGTTTAGTTGTCGAAAATTTTGGCAAAACGACACTGTAGCATTTTTGTTGTTATTTGGTAATTAGTGTCCAATCATAGTTTAATTAGGCTTAAAAGATTCGTCTCGTGGATTTCGTCTAAACTGTGTAATTAGTTTTATTTTTTATTTATATTTAATGCTTCATGCATGTGTCCAAAGATTCGATGTGACAGGAAATCTTGAAAATTTTGACGTCTTAGAGGAGCCTCTAAGTCATACTATTCTGCCTGGTCATATATGCCCTCACCGTGCATCGAGACGCGCGACCATATCTCATCGGCATCAAGAGCCAAGCCACACGACAAAACCTATGCAACATCACATCACGTGCTCCATGGCATAATAGTAGAATATAAATAGCATGTGTAAGCAAGTAAAGCATGCTAAACCTATCATTGAGTATGCCAGGGCAATAGGTTAATAGGTTATGACAAGGCAAAGGATCAAACAATGCCAACCTATCGCAAGATATAATAGGATTATAGCACCGATACATCTAGTTGTATGCTTGATAGGGTTCTATGAGTGGATGGGTATGAAAACCCTCATTGTTAGGGAGGTCGTCACCCTGGTTCTCTGTGTACTTAGGGTCCGCTAGGGCCTCCTCTTAGAAATCCTCTAATGCTGAAGGCACGGAAAACAAGATCAAGCAAGTAAACAACCATAGATATCACATAAAATCGAATCCCAACAAAAATATAAGTTCAAAGTGCTTATATACGTAATTCTATTACGAACAGTTCATTTTTAGGAAAAGTTTGATAACTAGCTATGATTTTTTTAAAGATGGGCACTCATTTTCCTACTTCCAAAAAATACATAACATTTTTAATATTCTAGAAAATTCTTGAGATGACAAGTGGTAGAATATGGTGGCGCCTTGTGGACATAGGGAGCGAGAGGCTGACAAGTGGCTCTAGAGGCAACGGTTGTTAGGATCTATATCCTTCGTTGTATACCTCTTCTTCACCATTTCGGTGCTTTTTCTTAACTATTGACAGTTGTAGAAGACATCATTGTGTAGGAGACACTTGCAAACAACATCATTTCCAGGGAGGCACTCACAAGTCGATGTCACCATGCAAGTTTATCTTCGGCGAGCCTGTCGATGTTTGACCACCGATAGCCTGCCACGGGGGTACTCGGGGCAGTATGTTCGGGCTTCGGCGTATGCAGAACTCGACGGTTAACGCAAGAGACAGTCAATTTATCCTGGTTCGGATCCTCGATCTTTGATCGAGTAATAGCCCTACGTCCAGACGGCGTTAGCCTTTGTCTTGGATTGATTATAAAGTGTTGTGTTGTTAAAAATCCTCCCGTCCCTAGGAATCCTGCCCTCCTTTATATACTCAAGAGGTCAGAATCCTAGTCGGTTTACAATGAGAGTTCCTAGTAGGATTACAGAATAATACTACTACTAAGGTTACAGGGGAAGAATCCTAGTTAGACTAGATCTTCTCCCTTCCTTGCGGGGTATCCCATGGGTCCCGCACCGACAAGCCCCCGAGCACTTCATGGTTGAGTTCTGAAAGCCTCGTCTTGTTCCTTCAAGTTTTGTCGAGCAGGAACAAGCGTCGTCCGAGTGCTTTCTTGAGCGAAACCGTGCAGCGCTTCGTGAGATCTTCGCGTGGTGTGTACCTTTTTGAAGAAAAAAGTACTCCCATTTGGGTGTAGCCCCCGAGCCCCTTGCTGTTTGGCACAAGGAGCTGGAGGGTCTTTTCTTGAAATCGCCCTGATTCTTCGTCGAAGGGCTCCTGAGCATATACCCGGGTTCTTTATCGAAAAGAGCTCGGATATAGCTATGTCCGGGTTCTTTTTGTCGTGTGGCCTTGAAGTGGTCTGTGTTGAAGAAGTCTTCTGAGTGATGTGCGCTTTTTTGAAGGAAAAAGTGCACTCACTGAGTGTAGCCCCCGAGCCTCTTGCTATTTGGAATAAAAAGTTGGAGGATCTTGAATCTTATGTCGTTTGAAAAACTATTGTCTTGAGGAAGTCTTTTGAGTGATGTGCGCTTTTTTGAATAAAAAAGTACACTCACTGAGTGTAGCCCCCGAGCCTCTTGCTGGGTTCTTTTATCAAAAAGAACTTGGATACAGGTTCTTGGCATGTTCTCTGGTGGTCTGCTGTTGTCAGATGTAGTTGTATGGTGGTGGTTGATAGTAAATACTATTTGTTCACGAGTTGTACAGTATTGGTATATTCTTCCGAATATGCTCGTTCCCGAGTACAGCTCCTTTACGCCTGACTCCTCTTTCATTGAATTATGTCTTTTCACTGTGTCCTTTGTTAGGTTATTTCCGTTGGTGCTCCCGGTCCATGTGCACCGCTTCTTTGGCCTATAAATATCCTCCTTGTTTGCTGTTTTGATTCATCGAGCATTCTGTTGCGTGGTCTGAAATCGTAGTCATGAATATAGTAGTTTGTGAAGTAGAGCAGCCTCCGAGCGTGTTTTGTCGTTCTTGTGTATCTTGCCGTAGCTGGAGGGAGTCTTGTGATAGGGATTAGAGGTAGGCTAATCCCGCAGCAGCATTATACTTGGAAGTACGTGGCGGTAGTTGGAGGGAGTCTTGTGATGTGGGATGCGATCCTTCATCTGGCAGTTCTAGGTTGATCCTCATCGCCTGCCCTGAGACTGTTCGGTGCAGATCAACACCATATCTAGCATCACATCAGACTTGGGTAGACAGATGCCTGCCGGCCTTCTCTGCTCCATGTTGTCCCGTCGTGCTGCTGATTTCCGCCTTAGATGCGCTGCGTCCGTCCTTTGAAGAAAACAGTGTAGCCGAGTGCGGTTTGTTCTACCGAGTAGCAATTTGGAACACGTAGTCGTTCCAGAGCCTAACCGTGTCCGGGTTCCTCTTTGCTACTTTGCTTGTCGTAGTACCAAGTTCGTTGGGTCTTGTAAAATATGTAATCTTCTATTTTTTGAAACCATTTATAATGGAAAGAATCTTATCTTCTGAGTTGTTATTCTTTATTCTCCTGATGCCTCGGTTATTGATGAGATTTCTGAGTTCTTTCTGTAAGGACCGGGTTGTTGCGCTCCTTGTGAGGTAACCCTTCTTTGCTTTATTGTTGATGAGTTCTTTTTATAGTAATATGATAACTCTACCGTGGTGCTGGATGGATAAGTCTAAAATCTGCCCATTGAACTGTACCGTTGTGTGGATTTGAGCCGTCCATTATTTTAGCTGCGTCGGTAAATGGACCGTTGCGTCCTCATACTGTGTTAAAACAGGCCTGGTGGGCCATGTTTTTACTGGTGTAAAATCTATTTAAAGGCCTTTCTCCTCTTTTTCTTTGGTACCTTACCTTTGCCTTGAAACCCTAGCCTTCAAAACTCCACCGTCGCCATTGCCGCCGTCATCTGAGCGCCGCCGTCTGAGCCTTCTCTATTCTTAGTGCCCCATTGCTTTTGCTAGTATATGGGTAGGAAGAAGTCGGCGAGTAAGCCCTAGGTGACCTTTGTCGACGAAGAAGCATCGCTCTCCATTATTGAAAATCAAGAATTCATGGCGATGAGGGCTGCTCAGAAGATCTGGCTAGCTCCAACAACAACTGAAGATCAGCTTCACGAGCTCGTGAGTGATGGTCTGCTCTAGAGCAAGGAGTTTGCTGATTGGAGAGCCCCAGGCGAGCATCGGGTCCCTGCTCTAAGTCCTAGTGAGATTATTCTTTTCGTCTCCTTTATCCGTGCTGGTCTATGCCTTTCTGCTTCTACCTTTCTTCACCGATTTCTCAACTATTTTGGGATTAGCCTGAACCATCTTGCTCCCAATGCTATCCTTCATCTTTCCATTTTCGTTCATCTTTGTGAAACTTTCCTTGGAATTCCTCCTTCTCTTTCTCTCTTTCGTTACTTCTTTCGCCTGAAGCCCCAACCCTGCCGCGATGACACCAATGTTCTTGGTGGCTACAGGATTCAGTTTCGCCAGGGTCTTAAGAGCAAATTGTTTGACTATGACCTAGTTGATTATGTGAGGGATTGGCGTGCTGACTGGTTTTATGCCGCCAACTTGATTCCTCCTCTTTCCGTTCATTCTGGGTCTGGTCCCTTGGTTAATGACTGATGGGAAAAGAATCCTATGATGGCGGCTGAGCTCCAGACGATCAAGCCTTTTCTTGAGAGGATTTGCACTCTGAAATAGCAAGGCTTGACCGGCTTTGGGATTATTTCTAGTTTTCTTTGCCGCCGAGTTCAACCTTTGAAGGAGCGAGAACATTACGGTTTCGAGTACTCTGGGTGGAGGACCCTTCTCGTATGGTCCCTGCCCTTGAGTTGACTAATGAGGAGGTGCTCGAGCGTCTTCAGAAGATGATGAAAGGAGTAAGCGTCGTCCCGCTTGCTGTCCTTGAGTACAGTGCTAACAACCCTCCCCCTGCTGTGAGTTGTTCTTTTCTTATGCGGGTACTTTTTGAATGTCTTTTGTCGTATCCACTTTTTGCTTAATCTTCCTTGTCTTGTTGTTTTACTCTTTTATAGGAATTGGGGCGTAATTTTGCTGATCCAATTCCCCTTGATGATTTCCCTGCAAATGTGGAGACTGGGGGTAGTCTTGCTAGGGCGTCCTTGACCAGTAAGTTTCAAATTACCACAATATTTCCTGGTGTTTCTTCTGCAAACCTTGATGTATATGTAGAGTATGTTCCTCATCTAGTTCCTCGAGCTCCTCGTATTTTCGAAAAGAGGGGACGAGCGGATAGTTCTTCTTCTGCTCCGTCTGCTGCCAAGAAGTCTTGCCAGTCGAGTACTCATCCAGGTACTCCAGTTGTAGCTAGCATGCTCTTAGGTGAGCATATTAATATGTTTTGTCCTTTTGTTGTTTGTTTTTATCTTTGATCGAGTACTTTTGTCCTTTTTCAGCTGGTGCTATGGTGGCCTTGGTCGAGAGTGAGGAAGAAGAGGATGATGATGACGCCCTCGTTACTCATCGGTGAGTTATTTTCTTGTTTTCCTGTTGTTGAACCCTTCTTTTTATTTTGACTTTGGTCTTGTTCTCTTGTAGTAAGCGGTCATCGGGTTCGAGTTCTTCTGGTGCTCCAGTACCGGCCGCGCCGCTCCTGTCATAGGGTGGTGGTGATGTTTTTGCCGCCGTGGTTCCCCCTGTGAGGTCTTCTTTTGGTTTTATGAAGAAGAAGATAGCTGAGTGAGTGAATTTTGGTTTTATTTCTTTGCTTCTATTCCCCTTTTTCTTATTCTTATTGTCGAGTTTCCTTGTCAACTTTTAGGCCTTCATCTTCTCTAAACCCTCAGTCGACTTCTTGTCAGCCCTCTGGTGCGCCCTTGTGTACTGAGTCTTAGGACTCAGAACGCATGGTCATCGAGGTGGCTATGAGGAGGACAGAGTACGTAGCCGTTGATTTGCTGATTCCTGAGGTGACCGTGGCCATGGTGGTGGGTTCATCTAAGGGATTGGCCGTGGCTTCCCAGGAGATTGCCTTGGTCGTGCCTTCTTTGCCTTGGCCGGCTTCTCCCTCTCCTCTTCTTGCTTCTGGCAGCCCGCCTTTGGCTAACGATGTGGTGCAGCAATTTGATGCCACTCATCGATTGTTGGAGCTGACTGCTGCCTGGGGAAACTTGGCGACCTTCGCGACTTCTTTCAGGGAAAAGCTCCAGGTAAGTTTTTTTGAAGTTCTTTCTTTGGATGTTCATTTTTCTTCTATCCTTATGTCTTGTTTTTCTCTCTCTCTTTTTGCTCAGTCTTTTTCTCATGATCATACCAGCTTTTTTTCTCGTCTAAAAATGAGAAAAAGTTGTCTTCTGAGGTGAGTACCCTAAAGGCAGAGCTTGACCTCTGTCGAGCCGAGTTGGAGACCGAGCGTCATACGCATCAGAAGGAGGAGAAGGCTCTCCGTGCCTAGGTAGTTGAGGTAGAAAAGCAGAGGGATACAGCTGCCTAAGAGGCCTTGAAAAACATGGAGGCCATGAAGAAAGAGTGCCATGGTATCGCGAGTTCTTTTTCGTTTCCCTTTGTATTCAAATTTGTCTTTCTACTGACTTGTCTTTTGTTGCCTGGTCTAGCTCTCCGAGTTGAAAAGCAGAAGCTCTCGGAGGGTATCGAGGAGATGAAGACACTTGTTCGTACTAACCACAATAAGGCTAAGGAGGTAATTACTCGAGCTGAAGAAGAACTCGCTCTTGCTAGGTTGATTAGGTGTGGAGCTGACAGGGATCTTGTGTAGGCCCAAAAAACCATTGAAGACTTGACTAGCAAGTTGGCAACAGCTACTGAGAACTGGAATGCTTTGTGAAAGTCTTTTTGGTCAGTAGCCGACCTTCTCCGGACTCCAGCAGATGATGGTCATTCTTGGGCTCAGTTTATTCCCCAAGTGCCGACCCGCTTCTAGGAGTTCATGAAGAGGTGTGCCCATCTGTGTACCAGGAATGTTCTTGCCTAGGTCTGGGTTCTTTCTCTAGAGTTTCCTTTGTCCAAGGTTGCTGATGAAGCCGAGAGTCAAGAGTATCTGGATGCTGTTGAGAAGTTGGAGCCTGAGGTCGATGATTTAGCCAGGAAGATTGTAGATAATCTTAACATTGATATTTCTTCTCCTGATGACAATGCTTGATGTAATCGACCTTTGTATTCCAGCTTCTGTAATAAAACACTATACTTGAAGACTGAATGGAGATTCTTTATTTTTTGTTGATGTCTTCTTTGTTTGTATTTCTTTGTCTCGTAAACAACCTAGCTTAGGTAAATCATTGTCTTGACAAACTTTCTTGATCTATCGAGTGCTTTTCTAGCTTTAGTTTGTGCCTTGTAAACAACTCGGTATATGTAGATTGATGTTTTGACAGACTTCCTTGATTTGTCGAGTGCTTGTCTAGCTTTCGTCTGTGACTTGTAAACAACTCGGTATAGATCATTGTCTCGACAAACTTTATGTTCTTGTTAGCACTGAAAAGACTTAGGACATCTCTAGCTTCTTCTTTTCGGCTTAAATCAGAGTGTGGTCAGCATCTGGTCCTATCTCTGGTTGCAAAAACATCCTAGGATCGACAAGCCCCCGGGCACTTTCATGGTAGAGGTCTGGAAGCCTCGCCTTGTTCCTTCAGGTCCTGCCGAGTAGGAACAAGCGTCATCCGAGTGCTTTCTTGAGCGAAACCATTTAGCGCTTCTTGGGATCTTCTGAGTGTAGCCTCTGAGCCTCTTGCTATTTGGAATAAGGAGCTGGAGGGTCTTGTCTTAAAATTGCTCTAATTTATGCTCAGGCTTAGTTTCAGTCGTTTTATTTTTTGGTTCGGGTGTTAGCTAGTTAGCTACCCTCATCGGTGGGCTCAAGCATCTTTTTAGCTCTTTTGCTCTCGGCCGGTATGCTCAGGCGTCTTTTTAGCCATTTTGCTTTTTTGGTTCGGATGTTAGCTTGTTAGCTACCCTCATCGGCGGGCTCAAGCATGTTTTCAGCTCTTTTGCTCTCGACCGGTATGCTCAGGCGTCTTTTCAGCCATTTTGCTTTTTGGTTCGGGTGTTAGCTTGTTAGCTACCCTCATCAGCGGGCTCAAGCATGTTTTCAGCTCGTTTGCTCTCGGCTGGTATGCTCAGGCGTCTTTTCAGCCATTTTGCTTTTTGGTTTGGGTGTTAGCTACCCTCATCGGCGGGCTCAAGCATGTTTTCAGCTCTTTTGCTCTTGGCCGGTATGCTCAGGCGTCTTTTTAGCCATTTTGCTTTTTGGTTCGGGTGTTAGCTTGTTAGCTACCCTCATCGGTGGGCTCAAGCATGTTTTCAGCTCTTTTGCTCTCGGCCGGTATGCTCAGGCGTCTTTTTAGCCATTTTGCTTTTTGGTTCGGGTGTTAGCTTGTTAGCTACCCTCATCGGCGGGCTCAAGCATGTTTTCAGCTCTTTTGCTCTCGGCCGGTATGCTCAGGCATCTTTTTAGCCATTTTGCTTTTTGGTTCAAGTGTTAGCTTGTTAGCTACCCTCATCGGCGGGCTCATTGGAAACAACTCAGGGAAAGCCATAATAAGACATATGTTGTCTAGAAAGAACCATCTTAATGATCATGAACATTGATAAGTCATAATAGTACATTTGTTGTCGATGAGCACCATCTTTATTGATCATGAACATTGATCTCTTATGGCTTGTATATATATTTTCCCTTGAGTTGTTTTCATGCGTAGAATCTTCTTAGCTGACTGATGTGCCATGTATTGTTGACTTCTTTTCCGTCTTCAATTATCAACTTGTATGTGCCTGGTCCAGTGACTTTTGTGATGATAAAAGGACCTTCCCATGGACTGAGTAGTTTATGGCGTCCATCGGTTTTTTGTATCCTTCTTAGTACTAGGTCTCCGACTTGTAGTGATCGATGCTGGGTATTCTTGTTGTAGTGGCGTCTTAGTCCTTAGAGGTATCTTGCTGATTGAAGGGTAGCGTTTACTTTGACTTCTTCTATACTGTCGAGTTCTAATCTTTGGGTGTGTTCTGCTTCTCATTCGTTGTATTGTTCTATCCTTGGTGATGTCCAGATCAAGTCAGCAGGTAGTACGACTTCTGATCCATAAACTAGGAAGAAAGGTGAGTATCCGGTTGCTCTGCTTATTTGAGTTCGTAGCCCCCATATGACCTTGGGTAATTCTTCAATCCATTTTGATCCATAGTCCACTAGTTCTTCATACAATATTGGTTTTAATCAGGCTAGTATGAGTCCATTAGCCCTTTCTACCTATCCGTTGGCCTCTAGATGTGCGACTGATGCGTAATCTATGCTAAAGCTACAGTCATGTGCCCAACTTTGGAATTCAGTGGCTGTGAAGGGAGAACCAAAATCTATGATGATTCGATTGGGCATGCCAAAGCGGTGCATAATGTCTTGGATGAACTCGACTGCTTTGGCTGCACTGTATTTTGCGAGTGGTTTGTATTCAATCCACTTGGTGAACTTGTCAATTGCTACGAAGATGTACTCGAAACTGTCTTTTGCTTTCTTGAGAGGTCCTACTTGATCCAGCCCCCAGCAGGAGAAAGGCCAAGCGGGTAGGATGCAGATGAGGTTGTGAGCTGGCACATGAGCTTGTCTTGCGAACATTTGACAACCTTTGCATCTTCTAACAAGTTCTTCTACATCTTTCAAAGCGGTTGGCCAGTAGAAACTGGTGCGGAATGCTTTGTCAACTAGCGTTCTTGAAGCGGCGTGATTTCCACAGCAACCCGAGTGTATTTTGTCTTGGATCTCTTTGCCCTCTTCAAATGAGACGCATTTTAGGAGTACTCCTGATGATGTGGCTCTTCTGTAGAGCCTGTCTCCTACTAGGACGTAATTCTTGCTTCTGCGAACAACTTGGGTAGCTTCCTTTTTTTTAGCTAGCAACTTATTCTCTTTGATGTAATCAATAAAAATCCGGGTCCATGAGGTGGTGATTACCAAGATCTGGGTACCTTTAGCTGAGATTTCAGGGGTTATCTCACCGGGTTGTTTGATAGAGGGAGTTGATAACTCCTCTATGAATACACCGGGCGGGACCTTTGCCCTGTCTGATCCAAGCTTGGCGAGGACATCTGCCGCGACATTAGAATTGTGCAGGACGTGTAGAATTTCTAATCCTTGAAAATATTTTTCGAGCTTTCGTATTTCAGCACAGTAGGCGTCCATGTTTCCTTTGGTGCAGTCCCAATCTTTGTGGACTTGATTGATGACTACTGCTGAATCACCATATACGAGTAAACACTTGATTCCGAGGGTAATTGCCACTCGTAGCCCATGGATGAGGGCTTCGTATTCTGCTTTATTGTTTGTAGCTTGTCATAATATCTGAAGGACGTACTTGAGTTGTTTTCTGTCTAGAGAAATGAGGAGGATGCCTACACTAGCTCCACCTAGCTTGAGTGATCCATCAAAGCACATCTTCCAATGATCAAGGATGGTACTTGACATTGGTTGTTGAATTTCTGTCCACTCGGCAATAAAATTGGCCAGGGCTTGAGACTTAGTTGCCTTCCGTGGGGTGAAATCGATATTGAGAGCACCAAGTTCAACTGCCCACTTAGATATGTGCCTTGTTGCGTCTCTATTGTGCAGGATGTCTCCGAGTGGGAAATCTGTCACCATGGTAATCTTGTGGCCTTCAAAATAGTGGCGAAGCTTGCATGAAGTGATCAGGAGGGTGTAGAGTAATTTTTGCACATGCGGGTACCGGATTTTTTATTCTAACAGTACTTCACTAATGTAATATACGGGGCATTGTACTTTATATACACGCCCTTCTTTTTCTCTTTCTACGACAATCGCTGTGCTGATCACAGTAGAAGTTGCCGCAATATACAGCATCATGTCTTCGTATTTCTTCGGAGGTGTGAGAACAGGTGAGGAGGTGAGGTATGCCTTGAGCTTCTTGAAAGCTTCATTGGCTTCTTCTGTCCACTCGAACTTATCTGTCTTCTTTAGCAATTTAAAGAAAGGTAACCCTTTTTCGCCCAGTCTTGATATGAAACGATTGAGGACCGCCATGTAGCCTGTTAGTTTCTGCACATCTTTGACACTTCGAGGAGGGCCCATCTCTGTTATGGCTCGAATTTGCTTGGTGTTTGCTTCGATTTCACGATGACTGACCAAGAATCCGAGTAGTTGTCCTGAGAGAACTCTAAATACACACTTGTTTGGGTTCAATTTCCACCTCCATCTTTTTAGGTTTTCAAAGGTTTGCTTTAACTTTTCAATTAGTGTATCCAGGTTCTTTGTCTTTACTACTACATCATCCACGTATGCTTCTACGTTTTCGCCGATCTGATCACCAAGGCATGTTTGGATAGCTCTTTGGTAAGTGGCACCAGCATTCTTGAGTCCAAATGACATGGTTTTGTAGCAGTAGACACCGAATGGAGTGATGAAAGATGTCTTGCTCTGGTCTTGTTCCTTTAATGCGATCTGGTGATATCCTAAATAGCAATCAAGGAAGGATAATAGGGCACATCTTGCTGTTGAATCAACTATCTAATCAATGCGTGGTAGCCCGAACGGATCTTTCAGATAGTGTTTGTTGAGATCTATGTAGTCGATACACATGCGCCACTCATCCGTATTCTTTTTCTATACTAGAACTAGGTTTGCTAGCCAATCTGGATGGAGGATTTCTCTGATGAATCCGGCTGCCATTAGTTTTGTGATTTCTTTTTTAATTGCTGCCTTTTTGTTGGGTGAGAATCATCATAGTCGTTGCTTCACAGGCTTGGAGCCCTCATTGATATCAATTCTGTGCTCAGCCAACTCTCTTGGGACACCTGGCATGTCGGCCGGCTTCCAAGTGAAGATATCTTTGTTGTCCCAAAGAAAATTGGTGAGCACGAGTTCCTATTTTGCGAAGAGGTGGGCGCTGATGGTTGCCGTTTTGGAGGGATCACCGGTGCCTAGGTCAATTTGCTTGACGTCAGCTTCTTTTGGAGGTGCTAGGATGTTGGGTTTTTTAGCCGGTATCACTAGCTCTTCTAGGCTCATTTCTGCTGCGACAATGTCTATTTCTTTTCTTCCATCGATGACCTATGCTTTTGCTGCAATTTGAATTGCCTGAACATCGTAGTCAAAAGTGCGCTTCAAATCACTCCAAAGAGAAAGGACGTCGTTAGGCCCTGGCAGCTTAAGCAACAGGTACGGATAATGCGGTATTGCCATGAATTTCGCTAGTGCTAGGCGCCCGAGGATTGCGTGATATGATGAATCGAAGTCCGCAACGTCAAACTTGATGAACTATGTACGGTAGTTCGAGGGAGTCCCAAAAGTAACCGGTAGAGTGATTTGTCCAAGTGGCATTGCTGCCTTACCGGGTACTATGCCATAAAAGGCATGCTTGTTGGTGTAATCATCCTGGTGAGTTGTAGTCTCATCTTTCTTAGAGTTTCTAAAAAAAATGATGTTGAGTCCAGCTCCCCCGTCGATTAGTACTTTCATGACAGTCATACCGGCAATAGTTGGATCTAGAACCAGTGGGTAATGGCCTGCATTTCCTACGCTAGTCCATTGGTCTTCTCTTGAAAATTGGATTGGATACTGTGACCAATTGAGATATCTTGGTGTAGCCAGTTCTGTTGCCATGATGGTTCGTAATGCTAGCTTCTCTTGATGTTTGCTTCTGGAATCTAGGACCCCGGCAAAGATTACTACTACTATCCCCTTGGATTTTTGGAATCCCTTATCTTTGTGGTTGTCTTCTTCTTTTTTCTGATTGCCTTCTTTGGTATTCTCCTTACTATCTTTCCTTGTGTATCGATCTTTGAAGGTGTAGCAATCTCCGATGGTGTGATTTCCTTTGGGGTGCAAGATGCAACACATGTTTTTAATGTCGTCATACCTTCTGGGCTTGGAAAACTTCCTTGATTTGTCAGTCACTGCTACGGTGTTGTCTGGTCCATGTTTTCTTTCCTGATGTCTATGATTTTGATGATTTTGCTTGTTCGAGTTGTCTCGGTTGTTTCTATCCGAGAATCTTTCTCGTGTCTTTTCCTCGATGGTAATCACCTTTCCACTATTTGTCTGAATTCTTCATTGTTTCTTGGGTTCTCCTTGCAGAAGTCTTGAAATTGCCACCTAGCCATGATTTCGTGAGAGAAAGCTTCGATTACTTCTCGTTGGGTGATGTCATGTACTTGAGCTCGTAGTTCGCCAAATCATCGATAGTAATTTCTGAGACTTTCACCTCCTTTCTGCTTGAGTCCTTTTAACTCTACGTGGGTGATTGGGTGTGTAATGATACACGTGAAATTTTCACAGAAAGCTCTTTGCAAGTCCTCCTAATTTTTGATTGATCCTGGATTCAATTTGTCAAACCATTGAAGAGGCATGGTTTCTAGGGCCATGGGAAAGAACAAGGTCTTGATGTCATCGTCTCCATTGACCAATTCAATCGATTGCGAGTAAATCCTAAGCCACTGCCTTGGTTCGGTCTTGCCATCATACTTGGAGTGGTTGGACGGCTTGAACTTGTGAGGCAGTCGTATTGAAGCAAGTCTGTTTATAAAACAGGGGAATCTATCGTGTGTTATGGCTTCTATGTATTCTGATTCAGCGCCCCATCTTGCCAACTGTTGTCTTGGTGAGAGTAGTTTTATGTGGCTGTCCGAGTAGGTGCTTTGCTTCTGGCCTTTCTTAGTTGTTTGACCTGGTCGTTTTGACTATGATTTCTTCTACTTTCTCTGTTATGACTTCCACTTGGTCCAAGTCTCTCGAAAGTGGACTTCCTTTGATTTTGATCTTCCTACTCATGAGATGTTGACCTGTCAGGTAGTCTTGAGCGGGCTCTTCCATCGTGCGTCCTTAGGACTGTTGATCGGAGGAAGTCCCGGAGCTGTTCTTGTTTTTCATTAGGATGTGAAGTCGCCCTGAGTTCTTTTAGTGCTTCTCGGATCTTATTGTAGGGTGTATTCGCTGCTCGTCCTTCTTCGACTTCTCGCTCTAATTTTCTTCTATTGTATTCGGCTAGGTCTGACTCATATTTGATCCAAGCTTCTTTGCACTGCTTAGCACGGCGTTGGCGTCCTTATTTTAATTTGTTCTTTCTCTCTGGCTTGCCTCTAACTCTCGGTCTCACCATCGTGCCCCTGGGTAAATGGTGATATGTTGGATTCAGATTCATCTAAAGACCTAACGTCGAGCGCTTCTAGGGGGACCAATGGTGATCGAGGACGGCGAATTATGAATACTTCTCGAGCGTGTGTTGTTCTATCATCGGTGTTGGTTTCTATACTGTCAGAGTTATTGATAACTTCAGTAGAGGCTTCAGGGTCGCAGATCAAGTCTCCTTCTTGGTAGGGTAGAGCTGTTGTCGTTGTTGTGTCAACTAGCCGGGTACTGCTATCCTCAGGAACAGAACCTAGCCAGTGGATAATGCAGTTTTGAGATGTTATGGTTAGTACGAGACATTTCTGAGCTCCTGTCAGTGGTATTCCAAGCGCTGGATTAAGAGATCTTTCGAGCTGTGCCCGATAAGACGTTGCCATGTTGCCGAGACCGAACGGAAAAGGACCCGCCTTCTTTAGAGCACTCTGAGTGTACTCCGAGTTGTATTCTTGATAGGTTGATGTTGTGTTCTGGAGCCTTATTGGAAAAGAACTTGGTTTTTTGAAAGAACTCGGATAAGACTTTGTCTCAGAAGCAGAGCCTGAGTTTGAATCGAATGCGTGAAGCCATGAAATCTGAGTTGGATCGGACATCGCGAGCTGTGTGAATCTTCCAGCAAGTTGATCTGTCGTTGTAACACCCCGGTGTTATGCCAGCATTTAGGCACTGTAAATCATGCATATCATGCATCATCAAGCATCCTAATCATGCATGCCTAATCATGTAAATAACAACTGAAACACTGCTTCGAAACATAAGAAACATGCTCGTGAAACGTAAATGTTGCATACACTTGTTAGAGTTGTTTTGCCCTGATTATGCTTGCTAGGTTAGTAGAACTTGTTTGGTTATGATTGTAAATCATCTAGAATTATTTAGTACAATTTTTGGAGCAAAGTTTGTATTCAAATTATTGCCAAATTTTGCTTTAAAAATAATTCTCCAAAATTAGGGTTTTGAGTTAAAATTGACTTTAATTTTATAATTCAAAATCTATCAAGAATTGGACTTTGGTCATAAAAGCAAAGTTGTAGAGAATTAAATTCTAAGCAACTTTCATTTTTGGGACATTTTCAAAAGATGCCATCTTCTTGCTCAAAATGATATTTGAAAAACTGATATTTGAAAATCTCTTGAAAACATAATTTAAAAAAGGTTTTTCTCTTTTCACGGGCCGCCACCTCGTTTCTCGGCCCACGGTCGAAGCCAGCCCAGCGAATCCCCATGCTAGCGCCTACCCACTTCACCTCGGCCTAGCCCAGCCCCACGCGCGTCTAGCCTGCCTCCGCGCCGTGCCACGCTTGTTCCCGCTCGCCGTTCCGACCGCGGTAGAGCACGCCCGCCGCGTGGTGGCCATACGCCGACGATGCCCGTCGCGCATCGTAGCCGGCCTGTGTCCACTCCCTTCTGCTCACCTACACTAGCTGACCACACTGCGCTCCTCTCCACTCAATCTCGCCCGCTCTCTCGCTCTCCCGTGCCCGCCCCTCCTCCCGCGCGCAGCAAGCTCGCCACCGAGCGCCACCGCAGCCCGCCGGGCGAATTCGCTGCCCCTCCTCCACCACTGCCAGCAATCCAGCGCACCTGACTTCGCCTCGCTCTCCGGCACTTGGTGCTCATGGTTGTGTCGCTTTTGAGCCAAGGTAGCGCATTTTCCAAGCTTCGCCGCCGTCGGCCATGGCGCCGCCGTACTCGACCGCCGTGGAAGGCACCTTTCTTCCCCTCCTCCACCCTTCCTATTGTCCTGCCCGCATTCGCCAACTCCTCGCGAACCTCATGCACTCACCCGCTTGCCCTGACCCGGCCGACGATGGCCGCCGGCCCGCTGGCCGAGCCACGCCGCCGCGACGTCTCGGCGCCGGCGTGAACCCCCTTCGCCTCGGCCGAGCTAGGCCAAGTGGCCGTGGGCCGAAGCCCCGGGCCAGGCCGCCTTTCCCCTTCGCTCGGACCGCGCAAGCCGAAAGTGGCCATGGGCCAGAGGGTTCCCGCGGGCCGGCCCAGTAGCAATAGGAAGTTTCATTTTCGGTTTTTCTTTATTATTTGAAAAGAGAAATGATTTGGAAAATGTTTGGATACCCAAATTTGCTCCAAATCTGTTGAAATAAATTTTGCTAGGTTTCTTGTCACCAGATCTACTTGAGAAAATTATTGCATGCCATTTTTGAGATACTTTTCTATAGAACTTTATTTAATCATGGATATTGCTGATGACTTGAAAAATGTGTAGAAAAATCTATAAGCTTCAAAAAAATATGATTTCCAAGTTTGTTAATCTTCTTATGTAATGTACTTCCTAGCAAAAATATGTGTCATGCATGTGCTATAGAAAAATTTTGAGGTGTAGTTCAAGTACCTTTAATGGCTAATTTTTGTTATTTTTGCTAGAGAGCAAACTTTGTATAAAACATGCATGTGATAATTTTTGTACAGTGATGGTATGCTATGAAGATCATAGGAAAAATGCTAACTCTGTTGTTTGACACTTTTCACAGTACAAAGTATTTTCATGTTCATAATTATGCCATAGCTTGTTATTTTTGTGTAGGCTAATCCACTCATTCAAATACCATGAAAATCTGATAGTAGACTACTTAGGGTAGTCCTGTGCTATGGTAATTTTCTAAGATTTTTCTAAGCAATAAAAATAGATGTTACTATTCAAACCTATTATTAATTAGGGTTTAATCAAGTGTTGCTTTATGTATGATTAAGAAATTAGTGAAGCTTTGGTGTATCTTTGAAGCATTTAATAAGATGTGTTGATTTAGCATATTAGTAGTAGAAGAGAATGCAGTAGATGACATGTGCTTGTAGTATATGTTCTTGGATGATGTTGACTACCTTGCATTCAAGCATATCCATTGTATTCATCTCATCTGATGCACCGATTGCATAAGCACTTACACACATTGCATCATACAGGATCGCAAACCGAGAACCCAGTCGTCATACCCGAGGAGCCCGAGGAGCAGCTCGAAGTGCAGCCGCAGGAAGTGCCCGAAGCCGACAAGGAGGACATTGAGGAACTTCCGGAGTGCCCCGATCACCGCCCGAGCTCCTTTGAGATAGGCAAGCCCCAGAGCATTTTCTCCCGGTTTGCAATTATTAATTAAATGCTTTACTTTAATTGATGCATTACGTTCAGGAGTTGTTTGCAACCGTTGCTGCATTATACCTTGTCTACCTTTGTTATACTATATCCTTGTTACCCTGGTATCCGCAGTCGAGTCAATGCTTAGCTGGCTTAGACCGGTAGAAGTCGAGTGATTTCCTGTCACCTATGAGCTATAGGTGGTTACCTGTATCTGCTTGGATGACTATGAAGTCATGGTATAACTAAGTGTTAAATGAAGTTGAGACCGGACGGAGACTTACAGAGTTTTGAACTGTAGTGCTTTCCATCTGTGTCGATTAAGGACCGACCGTTGTTGGGCCTCGAGTCATGTTGAACGCATGCCTTACATTTAGCTGGCCGGATAAAGTACCTTCCGACCGTGAAGCTGGGAGATTATTCGGGCCGAGTAGATTGCCCGCAGCGCACTATGTCGGAGCAGGTGCGGTAGGACACGGGGGCGAGATGATAAGACCAAAGTGTAGTCGGTCGGCCCCTGGGTACATGTGGTTCCTGGCAAACTCGAGATTCCTGGATAGTTAACTCGGTGATCAATATCTTACTTTAGCGGGTGAGTGAGGTTTGTGTAAGGAATAAATCACCAGCTGGTTAGGAATCGATTCGAATCGCCATCGCTCCTGGATAGTGAGCACTTGACTTGAGTGACTTCATCGTAGTAACGTTGATGGAACACTTGGACAGTTATAATCAATATGACTTAATGGAAGTTGTTTAATGATCATTGGTTATCATTATCTGCTTAATCATATGTTTGCTCTAGTATAGGTGCAAATCTAGTCGACAGGTTAATAACAATTAACTTAACAATAATGCTTTTGAAACGGGTCTTGAAATGCTAAAAATGCTTCTTTTTGCAAATGAGTTAGCTACCCTACTATAAAGCCCTTCATAATCCTTGGTGTCACTTATTTTTGGTTATGTCGGGTAAGTCTAGCTGAGTACCTTCTCGTACTTAGGGTTTTATTCCCACTTGTTGCGGATGGGCAGATGTATTACGGCTACTGTATCAACTGCCTTTATCCTGCGATGGGTGATGCTTAGGACCATGGGCATGGTCATTCCTTATGTCTCGTTTGATGCTTTTGTTGGAGATGATCATTCGCTGGCACTATATTTGAACTCTGTGTGAGTGTGTGTGGTTTTGAACAAATGACTTCCGCTACTTTTATTCGAATTTGTTTTGTAATAACTATGTTTAAACTCTGATGTATCTGATATGCAAACTTTTATGTAGTATGTGATGGTGACCGTGAAACTTATTACAATCTTGGCTGGAATGGAAGTTGGTTTGAAATCCTTCGTGATTTCACGGACTACCGGGTTATACGGGCTTAAGTTTGCTAAATCGTCTGCTCTGGCGGATGATTTTCTTACTTAATTTTGTATAATTGGTCGGTTCTGTTACAGTCGTTGTCGCCAAAATGGAAAGGTCTTGATGATGATCCGAATCTTCAAAGAGATGGCCTTGGAGCTTGCCATCGTCGCCTGCCTCGTAGATCCAGGAACCAAAGATGAAGGTTGATCCCGTTGAGAGGATCATGTTGATGAGGTCTGTCGAGCTCTCAGGTGCAAATTCACCAAAATCCCCTACCTGGTGCGCCAGCTATCGATGTTTGACCACCGATAGCCTACCACGGGGGTACCCAGGGTAGTATATTCGGGCTTCGGCGTATATAGAACTCGACGGTTAACGCAAGAGACAGTCGATTTATCCTGGTTCAAACCCTCGATCTTTGATCGAGTAATAGCCCTACGTCCAGTCGGCGTTAGTCTTTGCCTTGGATTGATTGTAAAGTATTGTGTTGTTAAAAATCCTCCCGTCCCTAGGAATCCTGCCCTCCTTTATATACTCAGGAGGTCAGAATCCTAGTCAGTTTAAAATGAGAGTTCCTAGTAGGATTACAGAATACTACTACTACTGAGATTACAGGGGAAGAATCCTAGTTAGACTAGATCTTCTCCCTTCCTTGCGGGGTATCCCGTGGGTCCCACACCGACAAAGCCTAAAAGGTCCTAATGGCTAGAGGGGGGTGAATAGCCTATTAAAAAATTTCTACAACAACACTTAATAAACCGGTTAGACAAATATGAGGCGAAGCGAATGTTGTACTAGCCTACTAAAAATGCAAGCCACCTACTATAATTCTAGTGACAATGATCTCTAAGCACACAAAGGCTATGTCACTTACACTAAGTTAGAGTGCTCTCAAAGACTAACTAAAAGCCACACTAACTACTAGACTCGATACAAGCTTGCTCTAAAAACTAATTATACTAAAGAGCGACGCAACACTAGAAGTGTAAATACAAGAGAGGGGATGTGATGATTATACCGCCGTGTCAAGGATAGAGCCAATCACAATATGATGGAGCTAGTCAAGCCAATCAATCAAGAAATCCTCAGAACAAGATGACACAAGATTTTTTTACCGATGTTCACTTGCTTGCTGGTAAGCTAGTCCTCGTTGTGATGATTCACTCACTTGGAGGTTCATGCTCTAATTAGCATCACACACCAAACCATCAATAGGGTGCCACATAACCAACACAAGATGAGGATCACACAAGCCATGAACAATCCACTAGAGTACATTTTGACTCTCCGCCGAGGAAAGGTCAAGAACCCCTCACAATCATCATGATCGGAGCCGGAGACAAGCACCTTCTTCTGCTCGACGATCCTTGCTGCACCAAGATGTCTAGGTGATGGCAACCACCAAGAGTAACAAGCGAATCTTGCAGTGCAACACGAATACCAAGTGCCTCTAGATGCAAACACTTAAGCAAAGTGCTTGGATTCACTCCCAATCTCACAAAGATGATGAATCTATGATGGAGATGAGTGGGAGGACTTTGGCTAATCTCTCAAGGTTGCTATGTCAATGGAAATGGCTAAGAGAGTGAGCTTGAGCCGGCCATGTGGCTTAAATCAAGAGCCCCCATGAATAGAGCTGTTAGGCTCCTCACTGTTGTCTGTCACGCATTGACTAGACGCGCTGATCAAAACAATCGGACGCACACCTCCAGCGTCCAGTCAACGATCAGCGCCATGTGTCATCTCCTTCAAACATGAGCCGCTGATCTCCAACGGCTAGAAAGCCTCGCGCCATGCGTTAAGTGGTGACCAGACACACCGCCCTAGGTGATCGGACGTGCCGGTGCACACACTGCTTCACGCGTGCCAACACTTTTATAAATGACCAGACTCACCACCTCAGCGTCCGGTCACCTCGAGTTCAGTGTCCGGTGACTGAGTTTTAGTGAAAATCACCTCCTTCACTTCACCAACTTCTCCACCCTTACTCAAATGTGCCAACCACCAAGTGCACTTTGTGCACGTGTGTTAGCATATTTTCACATTTATTTTCAAGGGTGTTAGCTCTCCACTAGATCTAAATGCATATGCAATGAGTTAGAGCATCTATTGGCACTTTGATAACCGCATTTTGATACGAGTTTCACCTCTTTTAATAGTACGGCTATCAATCCTAAATATGATCACACTCGCTAAGTGTCTCGATCACTAAACCAAAAGGCTCCTATCAAGTTTTACCTTTGCCCTGAGCTTTTTGTTTTTCTCTTTCTTTTTTTCCAAGCCAAGCACTTGATCATCATGGTCACCACACCATCATCATGATCTTCACCATTGCTCACCACTTGGAATAGTGCTATCTATCTCATGATCACTTTGATAAACTAGGTTAGCACTTAGAGTTTTATCAATTCACCAAAACCAAACTAGAGCTTTCAAAGCCAGAGGGCGTGGTCGCGTCCAGGGGGCTGAGGCGTCCAACAAAGTCATCCTTGGGAAGCCTAACGTGAAGTGAACCTTGAAGGGTGTGACAGGTGCAAAATAATCATCCTCTTCGATTGGGATTCCCGAATGTTGAAAGGACTAAAATGCCCCTATTCTGTGGAAATGTGTCCACAATCTAGCCTTAGAGTAGGAGCATTCCGGTCCACCTGTTGTAACCTGAGCACTATAAATAGTGTTCCTCTTGAATAAAGAGAATCAACCTCTCCACTCTACTACTCTCGCATTTCGGGAACCAACCATTTGAGGCTTGGGGCGAGGACTACAACGGTCAGATCATATGGAAAGCTACTCCCTCCGTCCCAAATTAACAGTCGTTTTGGGTTTCCGTACCATAAGTTTGATTAGATTTGTAGAATATACCTGCGACATTTGTATCTCTAAATAAATTTATTATGAAAATAGATTCAATGATCTATCTAATGATATTAATTATGTACTATAAATATTAATATATTTTTATATAAAATTAGTTAAAGTTATTTCTCGGGAAGCGAGAACAACGGTTATTTTGGTACGGGGGTCTATGTTTTTTACATGTCAGTATGTTGTCCGTCACCTAACAGAGTCTCTCAAAAAAATTGCTTTTTTCCTTGAGTGCACTGGATGATCGTTTGTTTCAGCGATCCTCTGAACTGAATCCAACGTCTGAAGTAAATACGACAACACCTTCGTATGGATTCCTTTTCAAAGCATCTATTTCCAATTCTGAAAATGCTCTACTTGGTCATTTAATTAAGGGAGAATTGTCTGTTGGACATGCAAAGTGATAGTTATTTGTTGACAGACACCTTATTTTGAGCAGTTTGCCAGAGAAAGACACTCTGGTTCGGTGAAATTAGGCCACAGGACACTGCGGACCAGTTGTAGCCGGTTGAGGAGAGAGAAAATTTTGTTTTGGACATCCAGTGCTCCTGAGCCACAGTTGGGTCCACCCCTCTCTCTCTCACTAACGCGTAGGCCCCACCTGTCATCTTCTTCTTCCTTTTCTTCTCCTCTTCTCTTCTTCCATTGTTGAGCAGCAGCCCCGGCCATGCAGGCGCACGGATGAGCTGGTGAGCTGCCGCAGCCATGGCCATGTGGGCTTGTGGGCGAGCTTGTGAGCCTCTGCCATGACCTCGAGCGCCACGTGTGAGCAGCCGCCCTCGTTGCTGCTGCCAGTGATAGGAGCGCTGCGGTGTCCGCGCCCACACCCCCGCGTGTTGACGCTACCCTGCCACCACCTGACACAGCCAGTTCTATCCGGCCTCCCACGGCCCCTTCCTCGCTGCCGCCTGTCGGTGTTTTGAATAAACACCAACGAGTAAATTTGTATTCTTGCGTGTCTGGTTCGGATGGTGTGCTAAAAAGACACAAGGTTTATACTGGCTCGGGAAGAATGTCCCTATGTCCAGTTCGTGGCTGCTACTTGTGTTATTAGCACTAAAAGGTTTGTAGTAGGGGTTACAAATGGGCGAGAGAGGGACATGTCCCAAGTCTTTGATGGTAAGGCCGAATGGTTACTGAGAGCTTAGTTGCTGCTCAGCTATGTGTTCAAGGTTCGATGCTAGTGGTTCTGCTGTGATGTGGTCAAAATCGATCCCCTTGGTGGGGTGCCCTGTTTTCCCTTTTATCGGCCACAGGAGAGTAGGGATTACAGATGGGAGAAAAAAGAAGAAAAACCAGAGGCAAAGGAGGTCCTTCAAGGATGCCGGGTCTTCCTTTCCCTTTGTGTGGGCCCCGCTGATATGGCAGGCAGTGCTAGGGATAGCTCCACACTGGGTGCATGTCTGCTGATCCTGATAGGGCAGCGCTGGGCATCTGTCCACTAATGATGCCATGTCCTAGCATTGTTAGTAAGTTGTCACGTCCCATCCCACCCCGGCGGGCGGCGTGGCGGACCAGGGTGCTGATTCGCGGCCATATAGGGAGCAGACGGCGCAGTGACTGCACGTCCATTACTGTAGGTGATGTGAGTTTGCTCCTAGACTGTAGTGGTTGTTGTGAGCTTCCGTTAGGATCCGCGCTCGAGGGTAAATGGCGGCGTCCACAACACTGTAAGACAAATGCCGGCGCCTACAACACTGTTTGGGCTCTGACATGCCTGGAAGGTCACAAAGCGCCCTTCTTGTCATATCCTGACGGTACTTTCCTACAGGCGTGTAGGGTACGGTCCCTGGTATTGCGCTTGAGTTGAGTGCCCTACCTTATCTGCGCACGTCGTTAGGAAGGAGTTATGCGTAGGCGTCGGGTGAGGCGGAGTCATCCCTCGAGGGTCGAGCGAGGCAGAGCCAGTCCTCAGACATCGTGTGAGGCGGAGCCATCCTTCAGACGTTAGGTGAGGCTAAGCCAATCCTTAGACATTGGGCGAGATCCTCAGACGTCAGGTGAGGTGGAGCCAATCCTCAGACATCAAGCGAGGCAGAGCCATCCTTCAGATGTCGAGCAAGGCAGAGCTAACCCTTAGGGGTCAGGCGAGGCGGAGCCAACTCTCAGATGTTGGGTGAGGTGGAGCCATCCCTCGAGAGTCAGCCTAAGGCATTCCCAACCCTTGGGGGTCGGACGATCGGACAAAATAGAGCCTGCGGCCTTGGTGGTTTGGACGAGGCAAGGCCCACTAGGAAATGTAGTCACGTTCTTGATCGCTCTGATGAATTAGTGTTGATGGCTATCAACTTCTATTCTTCGGGTATCCTAGTATTGGTCCTCGACAGTAGCCCCCGAGCCCCCGGGCGATTTGAGTAGAATCATCTGGGGGATCTTTCGACTTGCCAACGGGTGCGTGCGAGCGCACCCAGTGGGTGTAGCCCCCGAGCTTGTGGAGGAGTAGAATATTCCTTCAGAGTTTTTTTTGACTTGCTAGCGGGTGCGCGCGAGCGCACTTGGTGGGTGTAGCCCCCCGAGCCTATGGAGGAGTAGAATACTCCTTCGGAGGTTTTTTTTGAAAGGGAGGACTCTACGGGCCTTGGCTTTCTCTTATCGCCCATGGCGTGCCCTAGGGATGGTGATTCTGTTTTTGCTGAGGTTAGACCCTTCGCGGGTGTGGTCATGAGTTTTGATGGTTTGTTAGCTGGATAGCTCGAGTGGGGTCCCGGTATCCTATTCATGGGGATCCATCTAGGGTCTACCTGGCTGAGACTCAATCATAGGCCAAGATGCCCATGGCGCTCATGCGCCTAGGCGCTGGTCGCTTACGGGCCCTAGCTCTTTCCATCCCTTTATCGTAGGGGTGCTTGGAGTGGCTGTTGGACCCGTTGATGGGCCAACCGTTGGACTCCTAGGCTCAGACGGGACGTAGATGCGTTTTTGGTCCATATTCCTCTTTGCCGTAACGAGCCCTGGTCCACCCGAGGAGGCGAAATGTCCAGTGAGTTTCCTAAAGGAAAGGATAGGGATTGCGTGCGTGTATCCCATGGCGTGATGTTGTGGTAGATCATGAGAGGCATGGAGATCTAGGCGGACAGTTGGTTTCCTCGCATCCATCGCCCCTATAAAACCAAAAGGTTTGCCCCCAGGGTTTCATACTTTGCCTCCTTGCGTTCGCATTTACCACCTCCACCACCAATCGCCTAAGCTCCCCGCATCCACATCTCAACCGTCATCAAGTTCACATCCGCCCACCCCCATCTTCCAATGGAGCCATGGTGTCGCTCTGAAATCACCCTCCAGCGCCTAGAGGGCCTTGTCCACCATGGTCTTCTCTGCACGCGGACCACCACTGAGGAGTGGTGGCTGCCCGGCGAGGAGGACGTGTCGTCACTGCTCAATGGCTACATCATCTTGTTCACGCGCTTCTATGAGCGTGGGTTCACCACCCCCGCCCACAGATTCCTTTGAGGACTGCTGCACTATTACAAGATAGAGCTATAGCACCTCAACCCCAATGGGATCCAACACATGGCGGCGTTTGTCGCCCTATGTGAGGGATTCCTGGGGATTGGCCCCCACTTTGATCTGTGGTGGCACTTCTTCGATGTCACCCTCTAGAAGAAGAGGGAGAAGAGGCAGGAGCTGAGTATGCCGATGGGATGCGCTGGCATCCAGCTTCAGAATAACCGGGTCAGTGACTACCCGGCAATGTGACTATCGACCTCCAACAAGGGGTGGCATTCGCATTGTTTTTATCTCAAGAACGATGCCGCCGCCCCCTTGCCGGAGTTTACCGAGCATTTAATCCAAGAGGCCTCAGATTCATGGAGGAAGTGGGTGTCCCGGAGAAGGACAAGAAGAGGATCCTGGACCATCTCGTCGCCATCTGCTTCCTAAAGGAGAAGGGGCTGAAGGGGTCAAGAATCATCGGCGCCTACCATGCGAGGAGGGTGGCACCACTGATGAGGCACGCGCTTCCCCTATACACGATGGCACCTGAGGCGTCACTCAATGGGACGACGCTTGCCGAGGGGCGCTCTCCCCCTCTGAAGTCGTGCAGCGTATCAAGGAGGCGATGGAGCCTTCTTGGGACAGCGTGGGCGCCCCCTTGATTTTGTGTACCTGGTGTCGGGGCATCCCCCGATGCGGCCGAAACTAGGGTACATTGTCCTTGTAAGTTTTCTCTTCCTCATGCCTCCTTCTTCAATTGAACTCCCAACCCCTTGATACTAACATTGAGATTAAGGGACCAACCAAGGGACCTCATCCTCATGGATCTCCCGATTTCATTACCGAGGGATCCATCCATGAGGGCGGCGAACCACACTGAGGCCGAGCAGCAGAGGAAGGTGAAGAAGGACGAGAGGAATAAGAGGTAGTAGAAATTACGTGCACGGGAGCGAGGGGAGGAAACTGACAGTGATGACGATGATGATGAGGAGGACGACGATGAGGTAGTTGCTGATACCGAGCGAGATGACCTAGAGAGCGAGGATATGCTGGTAAGTACCCGCTCATCCTTGTAGGGGTCGGGACCCTTCCCATTTCATGGAGGGGAAGGGTCGCCCCTGAGGCCGGTGGAGATGGGCCAGACCGTCGGCTAGCCCCAAGAGTCAGTGGGGGGGTAGATCTACCACTGCACCCGAGTTGCCAGCGGAGGAGGGTGGCTCCACTACCACACCTCAAGAGCCAGCAGGGGTGGCGTGGATCTGCTGCTGCGCCCGAGGTGCCAACGAAGGAGGGTGGCTCCACCGCCACGCCCCCGGATGCAAGGGAAGCGAGCCCACACGTGTTCGTCGTCTAACAGTGTCGATGTAAGTCATTGTCTCCTCTATTTTCTCTGTTTTTTAGCATGACTCACGCCTTTCTTTCTCGTAGCATCTTGGGGTGGCACAATCTTTTAGCACTGGCGCAAAAAAGAGCATCGCCCTTCAAGTGAGGCGGTAGCCATCGGCCGATGTTGCACCCATTTTGGGCAGGAGTGGCGCCGGTGCTACTGCGTCGCCGGCCGGTGAGGCGCCGCTCATGGTGGCGTTTGTGCCCTCAGTAGGGCAAGCGGGCGCTAGGGTTAAAGGAATGCCCTCAGAGGTCGCCGAGCAGCCGGTGATGGGGGTGATTCCGCTGCTGATGATGGGGCGGGCGGAGCTACCGACCGCGCTTGCGACGTCGACCGTGGTGGGTGCGATGCCGCCGGTCAAGGCCTCATGATGCAGGCGGAGGTGGCAGCGGCTGTGATAAGCCAGACGTAGCTAGATGTAGTCGTGGTGGTGCCCGAGGAAGCGGTGCGATCCACGCCACCAGCGGCCCAAGTGATGACGCTCGATGTGGGCCAGACGGAGGGGGATGCGGCCGAGGGGTCCCTGGATGTTGCGGCGGTGGCGAAGTGGACTGGCGAGGAATTGTCCCTGGCCTTGACATTGGGGCATAGCCATTTGCCCACGTGGGGTGAGTCCCTGCTCCGGCAGATGAACCCGCAAGACCCAACGTCGACACTCTTCGCCCTCGATGATGCTACTAAGAGCATAGAGTAGGAGAGTCTTGATGAGGGGATTGTGGCCATGCTAAAAGCCTTGGACCATGCTAGGGGCACCCTACGCGAAGTCATTGTTCCCACTAGTTAGGTATTCACTCAACCTTGCCTCTCTCCCTCCTTTTTCTTCATATATTTTTGTGTTCTGACCATCATCTTTTTTAGTCCCTTATCGCTCGCAGCCTGGAGAAATCCTGGTTCCTTCGCGAGCAGAAGGAGAACTGGGACCATCTCGTCGAAGAGGCCCGACTGTGTAGGGATGTGTCCACCTAGCCTACTGTCATCCAACAGAGGGTGGCTGAGCTAACTCCCCTAGCTAAGGTGGCGAACAGTCTCTGACTATGGGAGGCCGAGGCCCGTTGGCATGAGGAGGAGACCGAGAGGGCGTTCAAGGCCCTATCAGTGAGGGTGTGGAAAGATGAGGAGGAGGCCACTAGAGTTAGGAGGGAGCGGGACCAGCTGCTCTAGAGGGACACTGAGACCCGCCAGTAGATCCTCGACCTCCTGGCCGAAGCCGAGAAGGAGCGGGACCTGAAGCTGGTTGTCGGGGAGAAGTTCATAGCCCTGGAGCGGATGGTGAGTCAGGATGCCAAGGCAGTCACTCAGCTGTGCAAGGAGTAAGACGAGCTACTCCAAACTGTGGGGAGACTCCACCCGGAGCATGGCGCGGCCCGCGAGGAGTGTGACCAGGCCATCTGAGAGCATGATGAGGCGCAACAGAGGATCGACTCCCTCCAGGCCGAGCTCAGAACTGCTACAACTCAGAGGCTGGAGGCCAAGGGCATCTATATTGGGCTAGCCACGGAGCTCGCCGAGGTGAGGAGGAACCTTCAGGCATATAGTGATGAGCTCGGTATCCTAAGCGCCGCCCTTGGAGTGGTCTACGATGACCTGGAGGTGGTGCGGTCGGAGGGGGCCAGTTCGCTCATGGCCCATGTCATCGATATCACGGCATGGATGCGCTAGCTCAAGAAAGACGCTCTTCACACCGGGGTCACCCAAGCCTTTGTGATTGCTCGTTCGCATTACACGGATAGCATCGACTTGGAGACGATGAGCCTCAGTTTCACACATGGCTTCGAAGCCTCTGAGCTAGACGAGATAGAGACGGCAGTGGCTCCTCTTGCGCAAGACCTAGCGAACATAATTGAAGATATAGTTCTCCCCCAGAGGGGCTAGTTAGTCATATAGGTCGGATGGACATTATTGTAATCTGTGGACAAGTGATGACCCTTATGTATCGTAAAAACAATTTTGTAACTTCGTTTTGTTTGATTGAACTTGTTTTTTACCCTTTTGTATACAAAAAAGGGGCTCATGTATTCCGACCCTTCCATTCGTTAAGACAGTAGGGCCCGAGGTGTAAGAGCGGAACTTTGATCATGCTAGTGAACAAATACACTATAGCCGCCGAGATGTAGGCTTTTTGTAGTCCGACCAGGGATGCTCAGTTGTTCGTTTCCACAAACCTTGCCGCTAGGCTTAGCTTGAGGAAGAGGTCTGATGTGGCAACTGTTTCAGAAAAGGTGTACTTATACCTTTATCAGCCCTCGAGTGAGATCCGACCCTTTGCCATTGTTGGGGTCGAATGTCACTAAAAATCAAGGAGAGGATAGCGAAACTGAGTAGGAGAAAGCATCTCTTGTATTCACACGTACCCCTCCCTAGGATCTTAGCTATCATTGTATGACCGTGCATTCGGTCTCCTCGCAAGTCCAACCTTTCTCGAGCCCCCAGGCGTAGCGAGGGTTCGGTCGAGGGTCAGCTCATTTTTGTGACTATCGCCCCGTCTGTAGTTTTCGCAACCAGAGGGGTTGAGTTAACATCACTTGCCTCGATGGCTCGAGTGACACGCTCAGTGAGCTCGCTAATGGGCATGTTCGAATGGAATCCGGTTCCATCACTTGTGATGGGGTCGGCAAAGCCCTCGTGTGGCATCCCGTTGCTTCTTAACCCGCCTTCCAACAGATTCCCCATCAATGGGGATTCTATGGGCTCGGCTGGAGGTTTGGATTGAACGAGAAGGTTGAGATGACCTTGTCTGCTTCTAGGCAGGATGAGCAAAGGCCACTAGGGCTCATCTGCATTTTCCCCTAGCTTTTGTTCGACACAAGGCGGCCTCGGGCCCTTCATGAGCCGGCCTTCGAACCTTGGTCTCTCGATCTAGGATTAGGCGGCTCTAGCCCCCGAGACCCGTGGGGTTCGGTAGGAGTTGGCCGTGTTTCATGCGTCACCCCATCCTTGGTTTCTACAACCGGAGGGGCTAAGCTAATGACACTTGCCCTGATGGCTCGAGTGTCGTGCTCGGTGAGCTCACTAATGGGCATGTTCGAGTGGAATCTGAGTCTGTCATCTGCTGATGGGGTTGGCGGAGCCCTCATGTGGCATTCCACTACTTCTTAACCTGCCTCCCGGTAGATGCTCGAGCCGTTTGATAGGCTCGGGTGGCCCATTGGCCTCTCCTCGATGGAGATTCTATGGGCTTGGCTTGATGTTAGAATCAAACAAGAAAGGTCGAGATGTCCCTATTCGCTTCTGAGCGGGGTCGGGCAAGGCCGCTGGGGCTCATCTCGGTTTTGTCTCCCTGGCTCTGTTTGACATGAGGTGGCCTCAAGCCCTTTGTGGGCCGACCTTCGAACCTCGGCCGATCGCCGCTCATATCGAATGAGACTACTACCGCTTCATGACGCGATGCGAAGCGTTGTGATGCAGCAATTGCATATGCAATGCTTGGATGTATGAGATGAATGTATGAATGATTGAATGAACGAACATATGAATGAAAATGGATGAATGAATGATCATATAAAGAAAAAGCGAGGGTCGGTAATGTTACCTTGGTGGCACGAGTGACAGATTCTAGGAGCTCTTACTGGATATGTATGTGCAGGTTCTGGGTCTGACGTTCGTGACGAGTCGGTGTAACCTGCACGAGCATCCCAGTCTTCCGTATCTGTCTCTCAACAGTGGCTTGAGCTGATCGATCGACTTGGGTGATCTGACAGCCTCTCCTCGATGGAGATTCCGTGGATAGGCCCCTCCAAACCCTTCCCAAGAAGGTGGAGGTTAAGGTTTGGAGTGCGGAGACAAAGACTCCTAATCACGCTGGTGAGCAAAAATACCAAAGCCGCTAGGGCGTAGGGTCCTAGCGGTCCGACCAGGTTTACTCAAAGTTTGCGCCCGCACACCATGCCTCCAATTTTTAAATGCAAGGAGGGGTCGAGCAAAGAGAGTGTCTAGCGAATAGACACTCCTGCCAGCCCTCGGGTGATGTCTGACCCCCTACCGTTGCTGGGGTCAGAGGCTCGGTATCGAAATTAATACATAAAGTAAGTAAGGGTGCTTGTCTCTCAGTGGTGGTTTTGAGCTATTTGATCGACCTGGGCACTGGTTTTACCTCGATGGTAAGAGTGATGGGTTCAGAAAACCTCCGCCGAATATGAGCATGATCCTGTCTGCTCCTTATACATTTCTTGCTAGTGGCCAAGCCACCCGATCGACTCGTGTTACTTGTTGAGATAAGATTTTCCTACAGAAATAGAGAAAGAGAACATCCCGCGCAAGAATTTAGTTAGGCAGGTAAGCCGAGCGACGAAATTGTGCAAAATGGACAAGCTCTTAATCTTCATTATAGCAAACAACTTTTTAGCTCTTCTTCCCCTTTTTGTAAAAAAGGTTTAGTGCATTCCGACCCTTTCCATAGTTAAGGTCAGAAAAGCTCGGAGTGCGGGTGAGCTAGCTCTGATCACGCTGGTGAGCAAAGGCATCGTAGCCGCTGGGACATAGGTTTCTCATAGTCCGACCAGTTATACTCAGAGTTTGTTCCTGAAAACCTAGCTCCTAAGCATTAACGTAAGAAAAGGGGGCAGGCACAAAGAATGTTTGCAGGATAAATATACTCATATCAGCCCCCGAGTGAGGCCCAACCCCTTGTTGTTGCTAACAAAACTGATAAGAGAAAGTGTGCATTTATCAGGGGTAAAAGCGACGTAGTTGCTCAATGTTCCAGGCATTGGTGAAGATTTCACCATCGATGGTCTTGAGCTTGTAGGCGCCTGGACAGAGTACCTCCACAACTATGTACGATCTCTCCCATAGTGGGGAGAGCTTGTGGCGGTCCTTGTTGCTCTATATGAGGCAGAGGACCAAGTCTCCGACGTTGAAGGCTTGACCCCGCACTCATCGGCTATGGTACCATTACAATGCCTGTTGGTACTTGACCGAGCGAAGGAGGGCAACATCACGCACTTCATCTAGCTGGTTCATGGCATCCTCATGAGATGCCTTGGCTCCCTGTTCATCATACGCCCTGATCCTTAGCACTCCATAGTCAAGGTCGGTTGGGAGGACGGCCTTAGAACCATAGACCATGAAGAAGGGTGTGTAACCAGTGGCTCGACTGGGGGTTGTCCTCAGGCTCCAGAGTACTAAAGGAAGCTCGGCGACCCAGCATGCTCCAAACTTGTTTAACCAGTTGAAGATCATGGGCTTAAGGCCTTGTAGGACCATGTTGTTTGCGCGCTCGACCTACCTATTCGTTCGAGGGTGCGTGACGGTGGCCCAATCAATCCGGATGTGGTATTTATCATAGAATCGAAGGAACTTCTTTCTGGTGAACTATGTGCCGTTGTCCATGATGATGGAGTTTGGGACTCCAAAGCGATGGACGATGTCGAGGAAGAACATCACGGCTTGCTCGGACTTGATTGTGGAGATCAGCTAAGCTTCTATCCACTTTTTAAACTTATCTATGATGACAAGCAAGTGGGTGTAGCCTCTGAGCACCCTCTTGAGAGGTTCGACCAGATTGATCCCCCAGACTTTGAATGTCCACGTGATAGGGATCGTCTGGAGTGCTTGGGCCGGTAGGTGAATCCGTCAAGCGTAGTACTGACACCCTTCACAGGTGCGCATGATCTGCTCGGCGTCGGCTATAGCGGTGGGCCAGTAGAAACCCTGTCGGAACGCATTTCCAACTAGGGTTCTAGGCATGGCATGGTGACCATAGATCTTACCATGGATATCGCTCAGCAAACGCTTCTCCTGTTCGATGGGGATGCAGCGCTGTAGGATCTTGGTGTGACTTTGCTTGTAGAGTTCACCCCCACAAGAACAAAGGACTTGGCACGACGTGTGAGTCATTGAGCCTCTGTCCTATCTGTTGGTAGCGCGTCATAGAGGAGGTAGTTGAGGTAGAGCGTCCTCCAATCGACCAGAGGGTCAGGCTCTATCGCTGGGTCCTCTTCGACCTCCATGACTTCAGGGCCAGATGGAGCCAACGGTTGGTTAGCCCCTAGGCCTGGATTGGATGGACCATCACTGCCTTGTTTCGACCCCTCATAGTGAACCAAGGGCTTGTGCTAGTCACTAGAAAAGACGCCCGTTGGCACCGACTCTCGGTCGAATGCTGCTTTCGCAAGCGCGTCGGCCGCCTCGTTGAGGCACCTCAGGATGTGATTGAGCTTGAGGCTATTGAACTTGTCCTCCAACCAGCAGACTTCTTGGCAGTATGCGGCCATCTTGGTGTCATGGTAGCTCGACTCCTTCATGACTTGGTCGATGACCAGCAGGGAATCTCCTCGAACATTGAGGCATCAGATGCCCAACTCGATGGCAATACATAGGCCGTTGATGAGCGCCTCATATTTGACCACATTATTGGAGGAGGGGAATGGAGACGGACCATGTACCTCATGCGTATCCCGAGGGGCAACATGAAGACCAGCCCCGTGTTGGTGCCCTTCTTCATCAGTGATCCATCGAAGTACATCGTCTAGTACTCTTGATCGATGACCGCTGGTGGCATTTGGACCTCAGTCCATTTTGCGACAAAATCAGCCAACACCTAGGACTTGATGGTCGTTCGGGAGGCATACGCAATGCCCTGACCCATCAGCTCGATTGCCCATTTCACAGTTCTTCCCATGGCATCCGGGTTTTGGACGACCTCGCCAAGGGGGAAGGACGTCACGGCTGTCATTGGATGTGACTCAAAGTAGTGGCGTAGCTTTCTCTTGGTGATGAGGACGATGTACAGAAGCTTCTGGATTTGGGGGTAGTGGGTCTTTGAGTCAGATAGGACCTCACTGATGAAGTATACATGGCATTATACTTTGAGGGCATGCCCCTCTTCTTCCTGCTCCATTACTAGGGCAGTGCTGACCACTTATGTGGTGGCCATAATGTAGAGCAGAAGGTGTTCTCCATCGGTGGGAGGAACTAGGATCAGGGCCTTCGTCAAAAGCAGTATGACCATGTCAAGTGCCTCCTAGGCCTCGGACATCCATTCGAAGTGGTCGGCCTTCTTCAGAATTCGATAAAGGGGGAGACCTCGTTTGTCGAGGCGCGAGATGAAGCGACTGAGCGTGGCAAGGCACCTTGTAACTCGCTATACTCCCTTCATGTTCTGAATCGGGCCCATCCTTATGATGGCTGAGATCTTCTCTGGGTTTGCTTTGATGCCACGCTCAGAGACGATGAAACCAAGCAACATGCCCCTTGGGACCCCAAAAACGCACTTCTCGGGATTGAGATTGATGACGTTTGCTTGGAGTTTTGCAAAGGTCTGCTCAAGATCAGCTATGAGGTGGTCAGCCTATTTGGACTTGACCATGATGTCGTCAACATAGGCCTCAACGGTCCGCCCGATGAGGTCCCCAAAACACTTGAGCATACAACGCTGGTATGTAGCCCCAGCATTCTTCAGACCGAATGGCATGGTGACGTAGCAGAACGATCCGAAGGGCTTGATGAAAGATGTGAGCTGGTCAAACTCTTTCATCGTGATTTGATGGTATCCGAAGTATGCATCAAGGAAGCAGAGGGTTTCACACCCCGAGGTAGAGTCAACTATTTGGTTTATGCGCGGTAAAAGAAACGGATCCTTTGGGCATGCTTTATTAAGACTCGTGTAGTCGACGCATATCCTCCATTTCCCACTCTTCTTTCATACAAGAATGGGATTGGCTAACCACTCTAGGTGGTACACTTCCTTGATGAATCCAGCCGCTAAAAGCTTTGCGATCTCCTTGCAGATGGTCCTATGTTTCCCCTTGTCGAAGCAACACAGGCGTTGTTTCGTCGGCTTGGAGCCTGGGTGGATCTTCAAGGCATGCTTGGCGACTTCCCTCAGAATGCCTAGCATGTTCGAGGGTTTCCACGTAAAGATGTCTCTGTTGGCGCAGAGGAAGCCAACGAGCGTGCTTTCCGATTCGGAGGAAAGCATGGTACCAATGCGCACCATTTTACCCTTGGTGCTCCTAGGGTCTATGAGGACCTCATTGGAGCCCTCCACTGGCTCAAAGGACTCGGTCGACCACTTAGGGTCGGGTGCTTCTTCAGCGACCTCCTTCCCGAGAGCCGTGAGCTCTGCGGAGGCAACGATTACTACGGCGTGATCACAGCACTCGACCTCGCACTCGTAGGCATGCTGAAAGGAGGTGCCGACGGTGATGACCCCACCTAGGCCCAGCATCTTTAGCTTGAGGTAGGTGTAGTTGGGGACAGCCATGAACTTCATGTAGCATGGTCATCCCAGGATGTTGTGGTAGGTTCCATAGAACCCAACCACTTCAAAGGTGAGGGTCTCCATCCTATAGTTGGATGGACCCCCAAAGGTGATGGGCAGATCAACCTGCTAAGTGGCAAGGCATGCTTTCCAAGCACGATGCCGTGGAAAGGTGTTCCAGTCGGCTGGACGCGTGCTCGATCGATGCACATGGTGTCGAGCGTGTCGGAGTAAATGATGTTGAGGCCGCTGCCCCCATTCATCAGTACCTTGGTGAGCCACTTTCGTACCGATGATCGGGTGGTCGGTTCGATCGAAGGTTATGGCGGACTCTGACCACCGGAGGAAGGCAGGCGTGGTTGGTTCGGTCGTATAGACCTCGTGGCGTGCGACCTTCTGACGACGCTTGGAGTCATAGGCTACCGACCCTCTGAAGATCATGAGGCAGCCATCCAGTGTCAGAAAGCCACCGTCTTTCCCCTCGACGTTGTCCACGGTTGGGTCGGGGTCCTTCTCGTACTCCCCTTTGTTCAAGCCTCCGGACAAGAACCGCTTCATGAGGCCACAGTCCTTGTACAGATGCTTAACGGGAAAGGCATGGTTCGGGCATGGTCCCTTGAGTGGTTTCTCAAAGTGGTTTGGAGTGCCCTCTATGGGCTTTCGACCACCCTTGTGGTGTGCGGCGGCCATGAGAGAGCCCTCATGCTGCTGCTTGTTCTTCTTCTTGGTGGGATGATTGGAGGCACCTTTGCCGGTGTCCTCGTCCTGTCTCGCCATGCCTTTGAGGCGGTCGAAGATCACTCCAACCACTTCTTCGCCTGAGGCATGGCTGGTGGCGATGTCTAGGAGTTCCTTGGTGGTTCACAGGCCCTTGCGTCCCAGTTTGTGAACCAGAGACTCATAGGTGGTCCCAGACTGGAAAGCTCCTATAACATCGGTGTTGGCAACATTAGGTAGCTCGTTGCACTGCCGGAAGAAACGCCGGATGTACCCATGGATGGTTTCATCGGCCTTCTATCGGCAGTTCTTGAGGTCCCATGGGTTCCTAGGGCGCTTGTATGTGCCCTAGAAGTTCTCCACGAAGATCTTCTTTAGCTCTGCCCAACTCTAGATTCTGTTGGATGGCAGGTGTTCCAACCATGTTCGTGCCAAATCAGCCAAGAACAATGGAAGGTTGTGGATAATGAAATCATCATTATCCACACCACCAGCTTGGTAGGCACGCCGATAATCCTTGAGCCATAGTCCAGGGTTCGTCTCCCCAGAGTACTTTAGGATGTTGATTGGTGGTCGATACCTTGGCGGGAAGGCAGCATTAAGGATGTGTTGATTGAAGGCCTAAGGTCATGGCAGGCCAGGGCTTGGGCTTTGGCCCTCACCGCTGTCGTAGCGTCTGCCATGGCGAGGGTGATAGCCACGGCTAGCTTCCTCTCCTAGGTCATCGTGGGTATACCTATGAGCGTCGAGGGTGTCGTGTGCATCATGGTTGCGACCGAGACGCCAATGCACCATGACCACAACACGCTACCTGTCGCCTTATGGCGCCTGGTGGACCGACGCGTCCCTGCCGGGGCGCTCGGAGAGCGTGCATTGGCTGACATTGAGTTTGCGTCGCTGAGATAACAAGCTCTTGGCCTACTGCACTGCTGCACGCCTGAGCAGCGTGCGAATCTCGCGGTGGGCCGATGATCCTCGAGCATCGCGGCCTCTGGAAGACCATGGAGCAAGGCCATCACGACGGCGATGTTCTGGCTTGCTCGAACAAAGCGAGGGAGGGTTTCATCGTCCATAATGATCCTTCGGTTCACGTCACGGGGCATGGCATGTGCGCGCCTACCATCTCCATGGCGCTCGATCTCCCAATCGAGCTCTGTGCGCTCTTGCTCGAGCTAGAGTCGTGCTTCCTCGAGCTCTTGTTGTTGAGCTTTCAGCTGCTCCACACGCATGCGTGGTGGGGCTGCTGTCTCTCCCTCGGCCTTGTCGTCGAGGTCATTTGTTGGGGTAGCCTCCTCCTCGTGGACACTTTCGATGTGTCTCTCAGAGGTACCTATCATGAAGCATTCGCAAGAGGGTGATGACTCCTGCTAGAGTCAGAGCCAGAGGGTGATTCTGGCTCCTCTATGAGGAGGTCGTGGAAAGATTCCGTGACGTGTTCGATCACCCCCACGAATTCATCGTTCGTGGGAGGCGGAATCATGCGTTGCGCCACAAGGTGGCTAACGGTCTCCTCGACATTGCAGAGACCGAACGAGAGCACTGTTGGGGCACTCTGGATGAGGTGTTCCAGAGAGAGGGGTTCCCTTCTAGCGAGCCGCGCCATGTCATTGGCGTAGGAGAAGGTGAGGTGGCACAGGTCCTCCCGGGACGCCTAGGGTCCCAAGGAGATGCCGAGCTGGCACTCAAGCCACCTGTAGTCGAGGAGCTGGTTGTTTCTAGGTGCACGGGCCCTCGATGCATGTAGTTGTAGCTCCTCAACCATCTCATCGACTATGTCGAGGCAGATAGGGGGGAGGTTGGATGGCGGCGTGAGCCAATGCCAACTCTTCTCCCACCGTGATAATGAAGTCTAGATCCCCGAAGCGCACGTGTGCACCCAGGACCCAGCTGATGCCATGACTAGCCATCCATGGCCTGATGTTAATGTTAGGACATGCAAAGCCCCTACATGGCACACCAACTGTCGGTGTTTCGAATAAATACCAACAAGTAAATTTATGTTATTACGGGTCTGGCCCGGATGGTGTGCTAAAAAGACACAAGGTTTATACTGGTTCGGGCAGAATATCCCTACGTCTAGTTCATGGCTGTTGCTTGTGTTATTAGCACTGAAAAGTTTGTAGTAGGGTTTGTAAATGGGTGAGAGAGGGACATGTCCTAAGTCTCTGATGGAAAGGTCGAATGGGTGCTGAGAGCTTGGTTACTGCTCAACTATGTGTTCGAGGTTCGATGCTAGTGGTTTTGTTGTGATGTGGTCAAAATCGATCCCCTTGGTGGGGTGCCCTGCTTTCCCTTTTATAGGCCAAGGGAGAGCAAGGATTATAGATGGGAGAAAAAGAAGAAAAACCAAAGGCAAAGGAGGTCCTTCAAGGATGTCGGGTCTTCCTTTCCCTCTGTGCGGGCCCCACTAACAAGGTAGTCAGTGCCAGGGATAGCTCCATGCTGGGTGCATGTTCGCTAATCCTGATAGGGCCGCGCTGGGCGTCTGTCCGCTGATGATGCCATGTCCTGGCATTGTCAGCAAGTTGTCACATCCATCCCGCCTCGACGGGCGGCGCGGCGGACGAGGGTGCTGATCCGCGGCCATACAGGGAGCAGATGGCGCAGTGACCGCATGTCCATTACTGTAGGTGATGCGAGTTTCCTCCTAGACCGTAGTGGTTGTTTTGAGCTTTCGTCAGGATCCGTGCCCGAGGGTAAATGGCGGCGCCCACAACACTATAAGACAAATGTCGATGCCTACAACACTGTTTGGGCTCTAACATGCCTAGAAGGTCGTAAAGCGCCCTTCTTGTCATATCCTGATGGTACTTTCCTGCAGGCGTGCAGGGTACGGTCCTCAGTATTGCGGTTGACATGAGTGCCTTGCCTTATCTGCGCGCGTCGTTAGGAAGGAGTCGCCGTAGGCATCGGGTGAGGCGGAGCCACCCCTCGGGGGTCGAGTGAGGCGGAGCCAATCCTCAGACGTCAGGCGAGGCGGAGCCATCCTTCAGACGTCGGGCGAGGTGGAGCCAATCCTTAGACGTCGGGCGAGATGGAGCTAATCCTCAGACGTTGGGCGAGGCGGAGCCATCCTTTAGACGTCGGAAGAGGCAGAGCCAACTCTCAGACGTCGGGCGAGGCGGAGCCATCCCTCGGGAGTCAGCCTGAGGCGTTTCCAACCCTCGGGGGTCAAAACGGAGCCTGCGGCCTTGGTGGTTTGGACGAGGCAGGACCCACTGGGAAATGTAGTCGTGTTCTTGATCGCTCTGATGAATTAGCGTTGATGGGTATCAACTTCTCTTCTTCGGGTACCCTAGTATTGGTCCCCAACACCGCCCTCCCGCCCTGCCACTGTTTGCCATTTGCGTCGCGCTGGGGGACCTGCTTGGCGCAGCCGCCATGCCGTGGCACGTGACCCAGCCATCCGCGCGTCACCCGTCGCCCGCGCGCTGCCGTCGCGCATCACGTCGTCGCGGCCCACTGAGAGAGAGAGAGCAGGGGAGGGAGCACGCGCACGCCGGCCTACAGGGCACGACCATCGGAGCATGGCTCGTCGGCACAGGGTGGGGGCGTGGCCGCTAAGCACGTAGGGCCGCTGGAGGCGCGAGGCTAAGGCGCAAACGTCGGAGGCGCAGCCGCCCACGACGGCGTGATGCGCGGCGGTGGGTGTGGGAGGCGGAGAGGGTGGCGGGGACAGGAAACAGAAAAAAGAGAAAGGGAGAGAGGAAGAAGAAAGCGGCAGGGGTAATAATGTCATTTCACCGCTGTTCTCTCTCCTCAACCGGCTGCAACCGGTCCACGGTGTCTTGTGGCATAATTTCACCGAAGCAGCGTGTCTTCTGGCAAAATGCTAAAAAGTGAGTGTCCGCTAGCAAATAACGATCATTTTGCATGTCCAACAGACAATTCTCCTTTTAATTAACTGTCCAGAGATGCTTAAGTCATCAATATTCAGATGTGCCTAATTCAAAGAAAAATGGACAATTCAGTGTGAATTATTCGGAGGTACCTAATACATCGATACCCAGATTCAATAACCTTTGTTTCCAATAGTTGTATTGAAAAATATTTAGAACTTTTGTTTCAAATATTATACTAATGTTTAGTGTTCTTTTAGTATTCAATATGCAATATATGTTTGCTGAAGTTCAGTCATTTGTTATATATTTTTGCAGTATGCGTTGGATCCATATTTCCAAAATTGAGATACTGTAACAATATATGTAAAAAGATGAATGATACATGTGTAAAAGTTACACATTTCATATAATTTTATTTTTTAGATAAGATATAATTTGATAGTAGCCATCTATTTATCATTCTCAAAAGTAAAATAGTATTTTTTTATTTAAAATCATGAAAGTATCTATAAACATAAAATCATCATGGTATTGTTATATATCAAAATAAATATTAGACCTATGCACAAGGTAACGAGTATCTTGTGCAGTTTTGCGTGAGTGCATGACAAGTTAGTCGTCGTAGTGCATGGGCTGTAAATAGCTCACAGCGAAGGTCAAACTTGAAACATTTTTTCTATCATGGTGCAGCACATGCAAACTTGAAGAGTAAAGTCTAGTAGTTCACTAACGGTCCTCGAACTTGTTTGATTGTGTTATTCTGGTATCTAAACTCATAAATATCATGTTTATGTCCTCAAACTTATTTAGCTGTGTCGGTTCCTAAACTCACATATTGCTCGATTAGGTCTTCAAATTTGTTTGTTGTGTTATTTAGGTCATAAACTTGAAAATCACTCGTTTAGATTTTCAAACTTGTTTGGTTGTATCATCTTAGACTCTAAATCGCAGATCGTCCATTTAGATTCTGAATCTATGTTTAGGTTTCAGTCTAAACGGGGCTTAGACCCGTGCCTGCATGGTAACGTGGTATGCTAACATGTGGGACCTACATGTCTGCTCCATCTCTCTTCATCCTAGCAACATAGCTAGGATCGATATGGCTGGAGATGTTAGACCATCGAACCTATGGAGATGTCGTTGCATATGGACACGGGTCTTAGACCCATTTAGATTGACTTTGAGACCTGAACATAGATTTTGGATTTGAACGGGCGATTTGCGAGTTTAGGTACCGGGACGATACAATCGAAAACACTTAAATATGAACTATTTACGAGTTTATAGACCGAAATAACACATATAAACAAGTTTAAGGATATGAACAACCAATTTAAAAACTAAGATGACAAGTCTAAACAAGTTTCAAGGACCGCCAATCGACTTTACTTAAAATTCGTTATCTTGTCTTCTCTTTTGTTCGCGACTTTGCGTTGAAAACGGACGAAAAGAAAAATCAGAAAAGAAACCCTAGTTATTATTAGGAAAACCAAAAACCCTTCGCCGAGGATGCGAGACGAGGATCCATCGGTCTGAGACGTTGCTCCGAGTAGCAACGAGCCAACGACTGAAGGAGCCGTCGCCGCCGCCCCTGGTCGCCTCTGCGCGACTCCGCCCCCGCTCGGTCTCGCCTCCCACGCCGATCTGGTACTCCCAAGCCGGTGGCCGGAGTTCGCGCGGCCCTCGTCCTCACCGGATTCGGCGTCCGAGCCCTCTCTAGAGCTCGCGCCCTCGCCGGAGCCCTCACTGGATTCGGCGCCCTCTTCAGAGCCCTCGCCGGAGATTGCGCCGCCCTCACTGGATTCGTGCTCTCGCCGGAGCTCGTGCTAACCTGCTCGACCACTCCCCGCCGCCCGCGGCCATCTCCCAGCCACTCCGCGGTTCCGCCGCCCTCTCCTCACCTGTCGGTCGTCCCTGTCCCCGCGACGAAGACGACGCCCCAAGCTATCCTCTGTCTCTCCTTCCCTCTCGATCCGATCCGGAGTGGCTCACGTTCCTATTCCTCGCCAGCAGCAGAGGCGGCGACCGGCGATCGGTGTCAATCGTCCACTAGGTACGTCGCCCTTTTCCTTTCCTTCCTGCTGTGTGGAACCGACCAACCCAAGCTATATTGCATCCGGAAATGACCCAGTAACTAGTTATACATGTTTTTGAACGTAATAGCAGGAGCTCTGCTTTTGAATTAAGAGGAGAAAACGGTTTTATGTACAAGAGGCGCTGAGGCCAAAGAAGTAGTATATACATGGTTCATACACACTAACTTCGATTTTTAGCAAAATTTATCGCACCCATGTCCTGTATTGAGCCCGTCCCCGTCTGTGAGTGCCACCGAGAATTTGACGGCACAAGTTTCTACTAGGAAGGAAGGAAGGAGTGCAGTGATTAAATTGAAAAAAAAAGAAAACATTTTGCTATGTCTATTTGGTCTTCTTGCATGCAAAAATGGTGAATTGGGGAATTGATGAAGAGAAAACGGCTCCCCAAAAACCTTTGTTTTTGAAGAAGACAACTGGAAGGGATATGGGAAACATGGTTCCAAAAGTCTCTTTTTATTGGGTCTGCATATATTTTGTAAATGAATATGATGGATGTTTTATATAGGCTTGGAACTGAACAGAAAATCCATTCAAAATTTCACAGATCATCCCTGGCTGTGTAGTTCCTTCTGCAATGATTTACTGCACTCACTGCGCTGATTACTGCCCCTCCATAAAGGACCCTGACAAAGGATACATGTGAGATCTCCCTGTTATTTCTATATTATTCTTATGGGATACCTTGCAAAACCAGTCAGTATGATTGTTATGAAGATGGCCTTATTTACAACTCTGTTAATGGTTGTCCATCAAAGTTTCATAAACGCAATTGAAGCTCTTGTGCTTGTTTGTTGATATGAAATCTGACATGTTTCATGATCAGATGTTGTGGTACATGTGGGAAGGTTCTTGATCAGGAGGTATACACTGATGAGCCTACTTTTGTTAAGGATAACACAGGGCAGGTTGGTTTTATCTCCATGCTTTGTAATCCTTGAGTTTTTCTTTTTCGTTTACCAATTGCTGAGATTTGATATATTTTGGGGCTACACAGAGTCGCTTAGCTGGAAGTATTCTTGCAAGCATTGAGTCTGGATATTCGATTTCTCATCAAAGAACCTTAGACAAAGGTATGGTTTTTAGGGCACTTATTTATTTTACTTTCCATGGTACTCTAAAATCTTTTTGGCTTTATTTTACCAGGGAAGGATGAGATTAGACAGATTGTCAATAACTTAAATGTCAGTGGTGGAGAAACTATCGTTAACAAGGCTTATCGCTTCTATGAGGTATGTATTTCTGTTATCAGTAAGTAGTAAGGTTGTTTAAATGGAATGCAGCATTACGATATTGATGTTTCTTCGTTCTGAAGCGCAGCTAGCTGTTGACCGCAATTTTACCAGGGGCCGTAGAACAACCCATGTTGCAGCTGCTTGCCTTTACATTGCCTGCAGGTATGCTAAAACCTAATTATAGGTTCACTACTTTCTTTGTTGGAACTTCAGAAGCATTTAACCTATTCTACTAACTTCAGTTCGAATATGTCCATTCACTGTGCGACTTGCCCCCTCCCTGGCCACTTTTGTTGGACTACTAGTAGTTAATGTTATATATATTACCTTCCTCTTTTGTTTTTTTTGAAAAGCTCCTATAAGTTACTATTTCTATCATATCCTTCTTTAAACTTGCAAAAGGTTTCTTTTGTCAGATACTCAGATTGAAAAGGTTTCTTTTGTCAGATACTCAGATTGAAAATTGAATTAATTGACTGCAGGTATACTAAGTGCCGTTTGACTTTATGCCTTGTGTTTCTAGCCTCTAATTAGAAAAGTAAATACTTGACCTTGAGAAGGTCCTTCTCAGTGGTCCATAAGGATTAGGATGTTTTAAATGCCTAAATTATGACACAACTACACAAGTAAGCTTTTCCATACCATATAAACACATGTCAAACCCATTCAAGAGGCTTTGTTATATTAAACAAAACGTATTCCCTGCACATTTAGTATACTTTCTAATGAATGCCCCACCACTGTAATCTGTGGTTACTAAATTTTCTTTTGCAGACTTATTAGCAGCCTGTATTAGACCTGTGGGTCCTTTTTTTTTTTTTACCTAATACACCATGGAGCATGAGTAACATTTTTACCATCATCTATTTCTTCAAAAAGCTCTTATGTTTCATTAATTATTCCTGAACTCACAATTTAGTTTATTTTATCTTTCTTAATCCTCAAAATACTGCTTTTCGCCTTCATGCTTTTGTTGGTATCTGTTGCAAAGTTTATTTTGTTTGTTTTTTGAGCAAGCTATATTGTAGTACTAATGTTCGGTTTCTCCAACTTTTCTTGCCAGGCAAAGTAAGAAAGCTTATCTTCTTATCGATTTCTCTGACTATCTCCAAATAAGCGTGTGAGTATACCAACTCTTTGGCCTTCTATATGACTCAATGAAGGGACTCATTTGGATTTTCTTTCAGTTATGTCCTAGGTGCTGTTTTTCTCCAGCTCTGCCAAGTTTTGCTACTCGCAAATCATCCAGTTGTTCAGAAACTTGTAGATCCCAGCCTTTTCATCCATCGTTTTACACACCGTAAGCTGATGACATATGTTGCATTGTATATTTCATTTGTTGGATCTGCTGTATGTAGTGTGTGCTATTGTTCGAAGGGTTGAGGTATCCACAAATATTTATATGCTGCATTGTATATGGCCGTCAGATTGGCACAGGAGTGGTTATCTGCAGGTTTTGATTAATGGCATTGTGTGTTCGGCTAATCCGTTTAGTGCTATCTGAGACTCATCTTCATCTAATCTCACCTCATGGCTAATTGAAAATTGTGCCATTGAACAATCTGTAGACTGCTCATGTTTTTTGTGCAAATGTTGTGATTTAAATGCCATATGGGCTATGTTTATCAGAACATTCTATGTGTGCTATTCTGTTTGTTGCAACTAACGAGATCCTTATGTGAGGATTGACCAGAAGCAGTTCCCCTATTTATGTACATGGGTCTGATTTTGAGTTTTTTATAGTATATATTGGTTTTGTTTTTAGGTTTGCTGGGAAAAAGAGATAATGCTGTCTCAGACACAGCTTTACGCATTGTAGCTAGCATGAAGAGAGATTGGATGCAGGCAGGCTTTTCTTCTTTCGTTTTTCTTCCATAATTTTTGTTTCACAAGGCTGTGAATGGCTTACTGCCTTGCTCTATGTTGCAGACTGGGAGGAAACCAAGTGGATTATGTGGTGCGGCATTATACATCGCTGCACTCTCTCATGGGAAAAATTACACCAAGGCAGATATTGTAAGTCCAGATGCTCATGAGATATCTTGAACTAATTCAACAATCTATATTATGTATATTCTCCTTTGTCAACCTATGACCTTTTGTTTTACGTTTTAGTGATGGCATGAACTATGTTTTACGTTTGCAGGTCTCTGTTGTGCATGTGTGTGAGGCTACTCTAACGAAGCGATTGATAGAGTTCGAAAATACGGATTCTGGCAGCTTAACGGTATGTTTCTTTCTTCCACAAAATTTCCAAATTTGTTGAACCTGCAATTTATAGTATTTAATTGAAATTCCTTGTGATATTCTGCAATTTATTCTTGGGACACTGACTGCTAAGTGTTAACTCACGCAGTGTTGTTCTCATTGGAACAGAGTCATTTGTTGGTAAGCTGCTATTGTGCAGCATACTGAATTGCTCCGCAAAGCATGAGTTGTATTGTTTATGGCTAGGATTAGATCTCATGATAACGGTTTGAAATTCCAATTTTTGGGAAAAAGCTCAGATCCATGGCCATACTGGTCCTTTCTAAGTAACTGCGAGGAACCAGTGTTTTGTCTGTGGATTCACAATTTTAGGCTGGCCATTTGTAGACCTGTTCCCACACAGAATTGACAGTACCTAGCTAGTTCCCTTTCAGAAACACGTTTCATCAATTTGAATTTTTAATGCTTCTGGATTGTTATTAGTTGTCCTCCTACCTTTTACAGAACATAGGTCACTTGTGGATTTGCAACTCTGATCATGTGTAATACACTAATAAACAAGTACCAACCTTAAGGAGTTAGGAGGCAATAATAATGCGTTCCCCTATGAAGAATATATTGCTTCTGTTGTCATTCTTAATGTATGTTATCACCAGTGCATTTTTTAAACAGCTCTCTTAAGATATGAGCATGCCTATATCTTCATGCCCCTTTGTTAGATTGAAGAATTTCTGGCAACAGCTGATGAATGTAATGAAGAGCCTGTTCCAAAACATTCGCCCAAGTCTGGAGAAATCCTTTGCAAACACAAGGGTCAAAGGGATAAAGGTTTTGAACATTTTGCCCATGGACTTTGTGAAAAATGCTACAATAAGGTAGATCTTATCTACAATGCGCACAACACATTGACTTGCAGACTAGACTACATTTGCTTTTGACACTTTGTCTGATTGCCCAGTTCACTAAACTGTCGGGTGGACTAGAAGGTGGTGCTGACCCTCCAGCATTCCAACGAGCTGAAAAGAAAAGACTTGAAGCTGCTAAAAGGGCTGAAGAAGCTGCTGCAGTTAAGGAGGCAGCGCTGGAAGAATCTCTTTGCGACACACAGAATTATGAGGTTGAGAGTACCATAACTCCTAGAAAGGTAGTATACAGATTGGCATGGCCTTAAGTTCTTTATTTTTCTCTTTTGGGGCAGGTGGGGTGGTGGGTGGGTGGGTGGGGTTGGGGCGGGGTTCACTCCCACTGCAAAGTAACGGTACATTATAATCTGTGTGTGAATTTATGGAAACTTATCCTTATTATAAGTTTGTATACGAAAATAAATTTAGTTGACAATGAAACTGGCTATTCTTATATGTAGTTTCAATCTAATCTTTGCAGCCTGCGTAAACAGAGGTTTTCATCCTCCCTACTATAAGAATCTATATAGGTTAGTTTCATAAGTTGATATCTTTGTTTAGTACTCCCTCCATTCTAAATTATAAGACGTTTCAGCTTTTCTAGATGCATAACTTTTGTCATGCACTTAGATATATGCTATGTCAGCATGTCTAGATACATAGTAAAAATAATGTATCTAGAAAAGGCAAAACGTCTTATAATTTGGAACAGAGGGCATATGTTTTTTGTGCTAGGCTCATAGGCAAATTGTATTAGAAGGCGTCGCCTAGGGGACAAGGCGTGGTTGGACACGAAAGGTGTCCTATTGCCTTATTAGATGTGCGATGTTACCTGTCGATTGTCACCTATGCGACCAGGTGATGATTAAGACGCGAACAATTCTTTCCCTGTGTGGAACTTGTTTTTCCTGCAGGTAGAACATTTTCTACTTACCCCTTAATGGTGGACCATTCTTCTCGTCTAGGAACAGCTAAATGTTCTAGCAGAAAGAAAAGAAATGTTGTAGTGCTTGGCATTGGCACAGCCCACAGTGGTGGCCAGGGGTTGGGCTGTATCTATTCCATTCAAGCCATGCTCTGCCATTTGCTGTCAGAAAATAAAGTTCTACCGTTAAAAAAATATCTTTTCATTGTTTTTTGTAGAATGATTTTTTTATTCTTTGAAAGTGTTATTGGGTGGGTAACAATACTAGGTGGGTACATGAAAGCCACCCCATGAAACGTATGTAGAAGTTTAGAACAATTCCTAAAATAAAGTTACCATATGCTGGCTGGAAAGCTGATGTTCTACAGTTATACAAATTGTCAAGAGGGAACTCAATTTCTAATATGAGATATGAATTTGGCAAAAACGGATAAAGAACCAAAAATCGGTATAACTAATTTCCTGCACTGAGTTTGTCTTTTTCTTCATTGTTTCCCAATTTCACGTGTCACAAAAGAAATGAAGTCTGATCTGGAAATTTTGCATGGTTGTGTATTATCACGTCCTCTACATGTAGATCTTTTTGGGATATTTTAAAACTTCACTTTTATTTTATGAACTTCTTTCCATTTTCTGCCCAGGGCATGATTTCTATTAAATATGTACCCGGGTAACAAATTCATTTGGCACCACTGGGTTGGACCATTTAGACCCCAAACAACAGTACCGTTGTATGAATATTATAGAAGGAGTAGCCACTATAATTATTAAATGGTGCATAATCTATTTTTGTTTCTGAATTTTGTGATGTGTGGCATTGTGGCATGTTATCTCTTCGATTAGCTTTTTATGTTACAACTCTTGTGCTTATTTCCCACCTTTTTCTGTTCTCTGGGAACACACTTCGAACAGGGTTTAAGCGGACATAAATCTTCAACAATTGGATCTGGGGAACCCATAAATGACTCTGTGCCACCCAAGGATCCTGAAGAGGGAGGTTTGTTACTTCCTAAACCCATCATACGCTGCAGTATTTTCAGTTTTCCTGTTTTGAATCCTTCTTTGAAAGCTGAGTGCTATCTTACATCTTTAGGTGAAAATTGTGAAGGTGATGCTGATCCAGAAAGCCTTTCTGACATCGACGATGTAGAGGTGCTTTCTCAATGAGTCCTTTTTATCATATTTTTCAGGATTATTCCATTGCACAAGTCGTTAGAGGTGTAGTGATAACCAAACAAGCCTTTGCAATTTGTTGCGATGCTATCTATCAATTTTGATAGGTTGATTGGTACCTTCACAATGAGGAAGAGAGACAATATAAAAAGATTATCTGGGAGGAAATGAACAAAGAATACCTTGAGGTAAGTAACTCCATCTATGGTCGCATTTTTTCATCTTGACTAGAGAATGCAACTATCTGCTTTTTTATGTTTACAGGAACAAGCAGCCAAGGAAGCTTTGGCAGCTGAATTGGCAGCTAGAGGGATTGTTGTGGAAGAGGGAAAGAAGAAAGTAAGGAACACTTTTGGGCAATCAAACTTCCTGTTTACCATTTTAAGTTGAATCGTATGATTATCCGTGGCTGTTTCAAAACATAGAAACGAAGACGTAATGAAGACACCAAGAGCTCGACACCTGCTGAAACACCGGCAGAAGCCACATACAACATGCTGAAACGGAAGGTATTCACTTGTGCTGTCACATACAATCCAAAATAAACTTGTCCTTTGAACACTGCATGTACATTCTGAACCTGATGTGCAAACAAACTGAAAGCCTGAAATTCAATTCAACGTCTCTTCTCATAGGGACTTGGTTCAAAGATCAATGAGGGAGCTGTTGGCGAATTGTACAAGGTATGCCTGTTTGTTTATGCTTAAAATTTAGAATCTACAAATTGTATCCTGCCGCGAGTCGAAAACTATTCTGCAGTACTTTTTTAAAGATTTTTTGTTGTGTAGCTGATTTTATTTTGAAAAACTAAATGAACTAACAACACTGACTCTGTACTCGTCCATTATGCTACATTTTTCTGACCCGGTGGTGATTGATTCTGCGAGCAGACTAAAGATGAAGTTGGCAGCGCAAGTAAGGAAGAAGAGATGGACTTCGACGCACTGTTTGGGCCGGACAATGCTGATGGTGAAACAGTTGATGATGGTTACAACTATGGGGGCTATAACGACGATGGCGCAGAAGCCTACAATGGCATTGACGATGATTCTGATTTCTAGGATGTAGCAGCATTTGCCGAACGGCAAAGCTGACCAGCACGGGCAAGATTCTTCATTTGTACATTATATAGTTTCTTTTGTTTTGGTTAAGTTTCGACGATTATTATGGAGCTATTGGATAGTCAACATAGTTTTGCTTTGTATAATATTGTTTAAAACTAGGTTCTGCCTGGTTGTAGTTGTAACTGACTGTAAGTCCTGTGTGCTCAAGCGCCTAAAGGGCATTGTACATCCACCCCAAAGGATTGCAAGTGGTGATGTAACATTTGTATTCATAATAAAGAACTTGGGCCATCTTACACGAAAATGCATTCATTTGGTCATTTGAGCAAACTGCCCAGCCCGGGCTTCCTACGGGACCCCATGCTGAAGCGGCGTGTTGCGGGCGCCCAAAGTTGAGGAAGTTTTCCATGTGGAGACGGCGTGTGATAGTAGGCTGGCGAGGAGCTTAGTCACGGTTTGGTAGCTAGAGCCTATCCTATCATATAGAGGTACTGGAGGCTGAAGCCGTCTCGTTTGACCCTGACCTGAGCTGATGCTTGCCGTTCTTTCTCTGCAATCAGAGTTGAAGTCACAGAAATATATCGTAGATATAAAGGGTTCTGTTTGAGTGTTTCAAACTCGAATAGAAAATGTTGCTGCTGGTTGTTTAAGCTTCTGACCGGCGGTTCGGCTGCTCGTATAAGCCGGCTTATCAGCCATGGTATAATATTTTTCTCTCCTAACAAATCAGCCGTACAAATCAGCACAAACGGCTTATACCAGCCGATCTAAGGCCTAAGCTCGTAGAAAGTTTCAGAAACGGGGAAGCGAAATGGTACAAGGACAAGGCAACGGTACAGTTCTGTATCGCATCTCCAGTTGTGCTGAGCCTAGCAGCAGGAAACGACGTAGCACCGTTTCCAGCCTCGAGATTTCAGATATTCTGAGAGTTCCCCTTTTTATTGGAAAATAGTGGAGTTTTTTTTCCCTTCCTTTGGAACGCTGATTGGTCGTTCAGAATTAGGAGGTGGCTAGTGATATGAGACAGCCAAAATTTAGCACGTCACCTGGAGGATACGGACGAATTTCAGAGACGGTTGTCCTGAAACGGGAGTGTTCTTTCTGAATCATTGGCGTCAGGCAGACCAATCTCAGGGTAATCAGGTGGTGCACAACAATGATAGGTCCAATTTTTTTTACAGCGATCCCACTGAGAACAGTATTAAATTTTAGAGACTACGTGAGAATCGAAGAGACATTTCATACATGGTTTGAGAAGTCATCAGCACAGCAGTCAACTGACGGAACATTCTGAATCTTTGGGTGGGCAGTGTCTTCTCGTTCTCGAGTTCGAGTATTCTTTTCTTTTCTTTTCTTTTTTATCGGAGTTCTAGTATTCTAGCGAAAGCTTACCCCTTTTTCTTTTTGTCTTTGGATAGGGTAATGGTTTCTGAGAATTTGGTCTCTTTTATTTTTATTAGTTGTCGCATCTAGTCAACCGATCCACAGTATGCAATGCGAGTGATCGTTTGTCCAATTGGAAAAACGTTACACCAGCTTGCACAAGGCAGTAAAATGTTACCGTCAAATTTATCAAGTGGGCTCACACGAATCCCAACGAAATTGCCAAAATGGTAGCACCTTTCAGCAAAAACGAAACGGGATGCATCCCAGATACAGTTACTATGATGAGTAGTGCCGAAAAACCATCAAATCAAATCTTACAAATCATCAGACTCTACAATGTGTTATTCCATAGAATTGTAGAGTGATCAGGGCAACATTCAGGACCTGTTTAGAACAAAGACCAGAAAATCGTACAGGAAAATTTCACAGAAATTAGTTCAGTTTTGTAGTGAAAACGTAAGGGAAAAGATCTCATGTTCCAAACAGGCTTCAAAGGTACTGTAATCTCTATTGGAATAGAAGAGGTATATATAAGATAAAAGAAATGAGGCTGCGGATAATTTTGGCAAGTGTAGCAATGCAAGAATTGGGACATGGGACTACAGGAGGTGCCGGACTAGCCCTGATTGACCATGTTGTCCCCAAGAGTAACGTATAAGTACTGAAACTCCTCCCAATTTACATGACCACAAAAGGGTGAACGATTGCTTATCATCCAGGGTGAAAATTGTGTACACAGAGTAGTATGAGTAAAAATAAAAGAATACTAGCAGCCAGAGCATCTCGGGCAGAATGATACAGAAGATCAAGCGACGAAGAATATGAAGATCATGAGGAACACCATCAGCACAAAGAATATCTTCATCATCAGCCACCTGTTGGATGAAATGCTGTTGAGGTACTTCAGGAGCTGGCCCTGTGCTCCCTCCACGTTAGTCAATGTGTCATCCATGTTCTCGTCAATTCTGTCATGGACAACACGGCAATTAATACAAGATAGCCAATAGGTCACACCAATACCACACCAATGCAATACAATAGGGGCAGTGTGGACTGATAATACAGGAGCTGTTTGGGGGTAAGGTCCAGGAAGATATATGCTTCTACCAATGCCAAACTTATCACGGATGCCACGAGATTCTAATCAGCAAGGTACAAAAGTTGGTTCATTTTTCCCCTGATCTTAATTTGGCACATAGTGTACCGTTTAAAGGCCTCCTTGACCGTGCTTGTGCCACAGTGCCGTGGTACTGTTAACGTGCCCAAGGACTGTCTTGACCCTTAACAACAGTCTCCATCTTCCTAATGGACCATACCTTACTTTTCTAACTAAATAGATAAAAGTCCAAGAATAATAGATAGGATACCGGTTAACTTAACCTTATCCTCATGATCTAATTACTTATTAAGAAAAATAGAAATTCCAAATCCTATCTAACTATAATGCTTGCAGTAGGTACTGTTCAAGTGCTAGTGTCAGTGCCTACTTACAAGCTACCCACACAACCAAGCAGCCAGCAAATTCTCAAATTCATTATCAACATTTCAGACAATATTCCTCCTTGATAAGGCCATAAGATTCTCTAGGTGAGATCATGATATATTAATACTAATGCTCACCTTGAACAATAGATGGAATAAAATTTGGGTAATGAAGTTCACCTGATTGCTAGCTCTCCCTGTTGAGAAACCATGGTCGCCAACTGTGTAAATATGTTGCTCAGCTCATGGATTGTTGATTCCACATTTTGAAGAGCCTCAGCTCTGCTCTGCATGTAACTGTCCTGTTGTACTGCCAATTGCTGCTGCTGTGCAAAAGGCTGAGATGATGATGATGATGCCCCATGGTCTCCATTAGTCTTCTTCCTGGTGAACGGGACCACAAATTTAAGAAGCACAAAAACAATGGATGGCTAAGCAACAGATGCATTCTGCCAAAAGTGTAGGTCTAGCCAATTTACATAAACTTCAGGGCGCCACAGAGGCAACAAATAACAAAGATTAGCTTATTTCAATATGTAAATGTGTGCCAGCATTCATGACCTCAAATAACAATACAGACAGAAATGTCTTATTTCAATATGTAAATGTGCGCCAGCATTCATGACCTCAAATAACAATAGACAGAAATGTGAACCAAATGAACCGGTGTCCGCATGGTATTGGTATATTAACAAATTTCATGACTTAACAAATTTCATGAGTAAGCATTGAGGACTTGAGGTTGTTCCATCAAACTAGTAACCTAGAAAATACTCAATCAAGCAGTGCAACAAGCAATGCATAGCATTGAATTATTGTAAACATGATTAGGAAGGTTGTTGTACTTGGTCAGACATGAGAAATTTTATGGAACAGTACCTCTTGTACCACATTACCTACATGATAGCGGACAACTCAGGTGATTTTGAATAGACTAAAGCAAATGAGACGTTAGCTGCCCAATACACAACATACAGCTAGCATAGCATGTGAAAGGACAGAAATAAGATGATTTTGAACGGCTGCTGACAGGTGAAAGTACAAATTCATCGAGTTTTGTATGTGTAACAGTACCTCTGGAATAATGGGGTAGATGCAGAGTCGCTGGCCCATGGTGCTGGGGGCACAGAGGACTCTGATGGATCCCTAGCAACAAGGGGTCGTTGACGGATGAATGGATTTGACGCGTCCTTTGCAGCTGACGAGGAGAACATTTGCCTTCTATTTTCATGAACCTTCAAATTCTGCACATCAAGGAAACAAAGGTTTCAAGCAACCATCTTGCTAAAGACTTTACAAGGGCGGAAAGGAGCACTATATAATTGAGGAAACAAACAATTGTATCTAACCTCTGTTCGCATGGTAAGAACTTCTTTAAATTCTTTTGTTGCACTCATCAGACGATTTTTAAGGTTGTCCACGACTGTAGTGGAATGATTTGTTGTGTCCTTGGAGAGACTGCCACTCTCATTTTGTGAATTGCAGAGAGCTTGTAGGTCTACAACAGCAGTATTCAAAGCCGTGATATCCTTTTTGATAACTGCAGTCAACTCTTGAATCTCCACTGTAGGGTCATCAAAAACAGATGTTCTCTTTGCCACTGCAAACATTCATTTTATATCAGTTCCATAGAATAGCGCAATCTTTATAAGTGCATAATATGCGAGTGTTCACGATAAGAAACTCAGAGTCATGTGATCATATCATTGGTGAGATTTTGTCATAATACATCACAAGTGCCACTGAACTAATGAACAAAATTAGATCTTTTGGTAGCACCATAGCATGTCAGAATGACGTAGACTATATGATTAAGGACTTAGTAAAATACGAATTCATAATGTTAGAGTGGCACGTCAAGGAACATAAACCCATAACCAAAAAGTGGCAACAAGCAAAACTCATTTTGTCAAGGAAAATTGCAAAGCTGAAGATTTCGCAGCCTACCCTACTTTGCATAACAAATGGAAGGCCAGAGTACCTAAATCATTTAGAATGGACTCCCATTCAGACATTGCCTGGACAAGTAGGACGTCCAGTCATGTAAGCTATTCGCAAACCAAGCTAATGCTCATTGACGTGATATGGTGCAGATAAATAGCATTCATCTTCATCACCATATTTCCTCAACAATGCTCTTCATCACCATTAAGCACAAGTTTTGATACATGAATGCACTAAAACACGAAGTAATAAAGCGTCAGTATCAAAACAGCATCAAATCAGATCTGACGCTATCAGAACAGCACCAACCATTAAGTAGCAAAAAAGTAATTGAGAAGATATAAAATCAATCTGTACCTTGCCCAGACTATGGTTCATGTTTGACACACTTGCAGCCACATTTAAGCATGCAACACTGAAGCATCTAGAGTAGCAAGCTGACACACAGAATAGTTATCTTAGCTCGTTTTGGCCGATTACGGAGCTAATAAACTGCTAATGGCATCACCACCACAACAACAACAACAACAACAAAGCCTTTAAGTCCCAAACAAGTTGGGGTCCAGGGGCGGATATTGGGCTAGGGCCACGGCCCTAGGGGTGGCCCAGAAAACCTCTTATGTCCCTCTTAAATTCTCCTGGCCCAAGCTCGCAGCCCATGGTCACGCGGCCCAGTTATGCCCAGCTTGGCCTCGCGCCTGGGGCATCCTGCGTCGCTGTACGCCGGCCCTTTCTCTGGCGCTCAGCTTTCTTCTCGCATGCCGCCTCTCACTAGGCGCTCCGCACTCACTAATGTCCAAACCCCTAGCACATGACTAGCTGCTGTCCATCGCGGTGGCATGCAGCCGGCAGCCCCCTCCCGGAGGCCGGAGCGAGGTGAAGCCGTGACGGCGCCTAGAGGTTGAGCCGCGGCACTGCGGCCTGTGTCCATAGCATGCGCGTCTTGCTGTGGCCTGGTGGTCGTCAGACCAGCAAGAGGTGGCGCCCCTCCTCTGAACCAATGTAAACATCCATCCACCCAATCTAGATCAACCCAAATTCCATTGGTGTGTTCATGTATGCATCTGACATAGCAGATGGCACCATTTGTATATTTTATTAAGATTGGATGAATCAATGCTGTACATTGCGGATCTCTTGATTCATAAAGATGGAAACACATGTATATCCTTCACTACTTTTATATCCAGTTTTTTTTGTTGATTATGCATTTTCTTTGTTGCTTTTCTTATCTATAGAGTATTTAAGCCGGTAAGCCTGTAAAACCGGTGCTGGTGATTCACTCACTTAGATAGTGGCCCTAGGCGTCAAAATTCACCAGCTCCGCCACTGAGCACATCACACTGTAGTATCAAACGGAATATAGCAGAAAATATTCGGTTAAACATCATGCAAACAGTACAGGTCAAAAGTGCCATGATATTCCCAAGCTAACCACAAGCACAAACACCTAGCAATCACTACCTACAGAGTAAATCTCTAGCCTAGCATCCTATACACGACGCGCGTCCCGAGATCTCGACTAGAAGTTTAGCTAATCTGAATCAACGCGCGAGAGACGAATCCGGAAGCACGGGAAGGAATAGGACGGAGGCCATACATTTGGCAAGGCGGCTTAGCTTCTGGGAGGTCTGGTGGATCCCAAGCCCGATCTTGGACGCGCGGTTGTTGAACTCCGAGCGAGCCGACGTGGCCGCGATCAACCCATCGAGGGTCCCGGTGGAGCTGCTGCTCGCCGCCGCGGGGGCGGACGACGAGGAAGGTGCGGCGTGGCGGCGCGCGCTCTCGACGGCGGCGCGGAACTCGTTGGTGCGATCGCGGAACGACGCCTGCGCGGGGCGCGTCGGGATCATGTCGCCCCCCCGGCGATGGATCTGCACGCGGATCTGGATCTCGCGCTCGCCCTCGCTCTCGCTCTCGGACTCGTGGGTGGGTGGGGTGGGGGAAGAGAACGAGGGAGACGAGCGGCGGTTGGGGATCAGGATTCAGTGACTTTGCTTCATAAAGTCACGCCGTAACTTTTTCGCGTCATCCTGTGCGTTCAATGCCGATCCAAGGCCTCTTAGCCATTCAAGGCAAAAATAGCGTCGCGTGAGGAACAGAGGAAGGCAGCCGGGAGGAGATGCATTCGCGCTCTCGCGCCTCGCTGCTGTCCAGCTCGCCTTGTCGGCTGTCCGGGCCAGCGCGTCGCCTCGGCACTCGGCCGCGAAGCTCCACCGCATCGCCCCGGTCGTTCTCCCCCGCGTCGATTGGCCCTGAAGGTCACCGCATCGCCCTCGTCATGCTCCACAGCTCCGGTGAGATGATGGAGAAACTCGGCCGCGCCGCCGTTAGTCCACGCGTTGACGCCGCCAGCTCTCCTGCGACGCGCCCCGCCGCCGCAGACCTCCTGTGTCGCGCGCCGCCAATGAGACGCATCATGGCCGGACGACCACGGAGGAGCTAGTTCGGCGGCCGCCGGCCAGGCGCAGGGAGAGCAGGACTACAGGAGCATGGCCTCCGGTCCGGGTCTGCCGGCTGCCGCAGTCACGGCACGCGCATCTCCCGCCCGCATCCTGTGCCCGCGACGGCCGCCCGCTCGCCAAGCCGTGTGTCCACGCCGGCCCCCCGCTCGCCATGACGCCCTCCGCGCTGGCCGTGCACGCACGGTGCTGGCCGCGAGCGCTCGCCGCATCCCATGTCTGCGACGGCCGCCGCTCGCTGTGCAGCCCTCCGCGACGGACTCACGCGCTCGCCGCATGTCGTGCCTGCGATGGCCGCCCACTCGCCGTTCCCTGTGCCCACACGCCGGCCGACCACTCGCCACGCCACCCCAAGCGCTGGCCGCGAGATCGCCAAGCCAGTCGCGCACGCTTGCCGCGCTGGCCGCAGACCTCCTGCTCTCACGCCGCCAACGGGACGCAGCAGGGAGGAGGCCCGAACGACCACGGATGAACTGGTTCGGTTCATTACGACGGCGAACAGCAGGAAGAGCATGAGGTCAGCCTCCAGGCCTGCCAGCGCGGCTGCCGCAGTCACGACTGACAACTCCGGCGCGTGGTCCAGTATCGCTCTTCCGGCACAGGATGGCGGTGGTGGCGCCGGGCAGGAGGGCTGCAACAACGCAGCGCGCGGTGCTGGACGGCTGCAGCGGCTCATCGTGGGGGGCTCAGCGTGAAAAGGTGAGGCAAGTTTCTTTGAGCCGTCGGATACAGACCCGAAAGTTTGTTACTTGCAAGAGCAACGTTACCGAATCTACATGTGAGATGTTTTGGGATATTTTAAAACTTCACTTTTATTTTATGAACTTCTTTCCATTTTCTGCCCAGGGCATGATTTCTATTAAATATGTACCCGGGTAACAAATTCATTTGGCACCACTGGGTTGGACCATTTAAACCCCAAACAACAGTACCGTTGTATGAATATTATAGAAGGATTAGCCACTATAATTATTAAATGGTGCATAATCTATTTTTGTTTCTGAATTTTGTGATGTGTGGCATTGTGACATGTTATCTCTTCGATTAGCTTTTTATGTTACAACTCTTGTGTTTATTTCCCACCTTTTTCTGTTCTCTGGGAACACACTTCGAACAGGGTTTAAGCGGACATAAATCTTCAACAATTGGATCTGGGGAACCCATAAATGACTCTGTGCCGCCCAGGGATCCTGAAGAGGGAGGTTTGTTACTTCCTGAACCCATCATACGCTGCAGTAATTTCAGTTTTCCTGTTTTGAATCCTTCTTTGAAAGCTGAGTGCTATCTTACATCCTTAGGTGAAAATTGTGAAGTCAATGCTGATCCAGAAAGCCTTTCTGACATCGACGATGTAGAGGTGCTTTCTCAATGAGTCCTTTTTATCATATTTTTCAGGATTATTCCATTGCACAAGTCGTTAGAGGTGTAGTGATAACCAAACAAGCCTTTGCAATTTGTTGCGATGCTATCTATCAATTTTGATAGGTTGATTGGTACCTTCACAATGAGGAAGAGAGACAATATAAAAAGATTATCTGGGAGGAAATGAACAAAGAATACCTTGAGGTAAGTAACTCCATCTATGGTCGCATTTTTTCATCTTGACTAGAGAATGCAACTATCTGTTTTTTTATGTTTACAGGAACAAGCAGCCAAGGAAGCTTTGGCAGCTGAATTGGCAGCTAGAGGGATTGTTGTGGAAGAGGGAAAGAAGAAAGTAAGGAACACTTTTGGGCAATCAAACTTCCTGTTTACCATTTTAAGTTGAATCGTATGATTATCCGTGGCTGTTCCAAAACATAGAAACGAAGACGTAATGAAGACACCAAGAGCTCGACACCTGCTGAAACACCGGCAGAAGCCACATACAACATGCTGAAACGGAAGGTATTCACTTGTGCTGTCACATACAATCCAAAATAAACTTGTCCTTTGAACGCTGCATGTACATTCTGAACCTGATGTGCAAACAAACTGAGGGCGTGTTTAGTTCCCTAAATTTTTTTGGGTTTGGCTACTGTTTGGCTACTGTAGCACTTTCGTTTGTATTTGGTAATTAGTATCTAATTATGGATTAATTAGGTTCGAAAGTTTCGTCTAGCGATTTCTCATCTAACTGTGCAATTAGTTTTGTTTTTCGTCTACATTTAGTACTCCATGCATGTGCCGCAAGATTTGATGTGACATTTTAGGTTGAAAATTTTTGGAATCTAAACAGGACCTGAAAGCCTGAAATTCAATTCAACGTCTCTTCTCACAGGGACTTGGTTCAAAGATCAATGAGGGAGCTGTTGGCGAATTGTACAAGGTATGCCTGTTTGTTTATGCTTAAAATTTAGAATCTACAAATTGTATCCTGCCGCGAGTCGAAAACTATTCTGCAGTACTTTTTTAAAGATTTTTTGTTGTGTAGCTGATTTTATTTTGAAAAGCTAAATGAACTAACAACACTGACTCTGTACTCGTCCATTATGCTACATTTTTCTGACCCGGTGGTGATTGATTCTGCGAGCAGACTAAAGATGAAGTTGGCAGCGCAAGTAAGGAAGAAGAGATGGACTTCGACGCACTGTTTGGGCCGGACAATGCTGATGGTGAAACAGTTGATGATGGTTACAACTATGGGGGCTATAACGACAATGGCGCAGAAGCCTACAATGGCATTGACGATGATTCTGATTTCTAGGATGTAGCAGCATTTGCTGAACGGGAAAGCTGACCAGCACGGGCAAGATACTTCTGGCACGTTCGCTTGCAGTCGATTTATCAGCTAGAAGCCATAGTATTTTTCTCTTACAGTAAAACATGTTCAGCTGGTTTTAATATCAGCCAAACAGATCCTTTCATTTGTATATTATATAGCATTCACACCCTAAAACTTTAAACCCTATCACATCCAATGTTTGGACATAAAAATATAGTAGTAAATATAGACTAAAAAAAACTAATTACACAGTTTGCGACTAATTTGCGAGACGAATCTTTTAAGCTTAATTAGTCTATAATTTGACAATAAGTGCTACAGTACACATGTGGCAATAACAGATTAATTAGGCTTAATGAATAATGAATTCGTCTCGTGGTTTATTGACGGATTCTGTAATTTATTTTTTTATTAATATTCGAACACCCTATTTGACACCCCACGTAACATCCAATATGATACCACACCCTATTTGACACCCCACGTAACATCCTATATGATACCCCTAAACTTTACAGGTTGGATCTAATCAAGACCATAGTTTCTTTTGTTTTGATTAAGTTTCAACGAATATTATGGAGCTATTGGATAGTAAACATTATAGTTTTGCTTGTGTCTACCATTACCCTTATTTTTTATACCATTTTCTTCTCCCTCGCGAAGCCACGTCACTGGATTTTCCTGTCCGTGCGATTCTGCATCACCGGCCACGGCCCAGCAACTCCACGGCTCCACCCTTTCCAAGACCTCCGCTGAACCTTCCAGAAAAAAAGGCAGCAATTAAAATAGATGACAACCTATTTTTTTTAAATCTTCGTTCTGTCATTTTCTGCAGCCCAGATTTTGGCACGAGATCTTCCTCGTCTTATGCACCTAAGTCCTTGTTTAGTTGTAGGAATTTGGATTTTAGACTACTGTAGCACGTTCGTTTTTATTTGGCAAATAGTGTTTAAATATGGACTAATTAGGCTCAAAACGTTCGTCTCGCAATTTCCCACCAAACTGTGCAATTAGTTTTTCTTTTCGTCTACATTTAATGCTCCATGCACGGGCCGCAAACATTCGATGTGACAGATACTGTAGCAACTTTTTGGAAGTTAGGGTGAAACTAAACAAGGGCTAACTAGCAGACTTGGTAGTCAGTTTCAAGAAGAAAATTTCCTTCTCGAAGTACTGTATAATTTTCTTAGTTAATGCTATTATATTCTTCTATATGAACACAGCTGGAGAGTCCATGTCGGTGCTTAACTACCTATGTCGCTTCCCTCACACAGTCACACTACAAACTCAATCTTCCATGCTTAACAGATCTTCATATTCAGGGCGCGTTTGGCCGGGCTCCCGCCGGCTCTGGCTCACATACTGTAGCGACACTGTAGCACGCAGGAGTTGGAGCCGGAGGAGAAAAAAAAACGAGCTTCTCCGGCTCCGGCGCTGTTAGTGAGAGAGGAAAGGAGGAGAAAGAAAAACAGCTTCGGTGAACAATGTCGCTACAAGAGATGAACAGGGGAGGAGTCAGAGGAGCCAGAGCCGCTCGGAGCCCGACCAAATGGACTCTCAGTAGCAATGAGATCAACTCGGAATGCTAGCAGGTGAGTAGTCGTATGTACTTCTCAGTTGAGTCTTAGTCCTATATTTTGCAATTAGTTTCAAGATAGGAAAAAGAACGTGATACCTCTAATTTGCGGAAGCCATCACTATTGGTACTCTTATCTTTATTTATCTCTTTTTTTTTGCAGCCTTGCTCAGCACCTATTGATGGAAACAATAGCGCCTTTAAATCGTAGATCAGGGGTAGGCTTTTCTCTTTAGGTGAGAAAACAGTTGATGTACCTTTGGTCTAGTTCACCATTCGGTCCATGAACGTCGGTGTCGTGGCAGCTCCGGCGTAGTGGTGGCGACCACTGGCGATGAGACGAGGTCCAGTGGCCCGGTGGTGACACTGTAGGGGCGATGTAGAGGTGACGGCGGTGCGGTGGGGCATCCCGTCACTGGCAGCACTTCTCGTTAGATCGGATTAGGTTTATGTGAGTGGTTACGGCGGCTCCGGTCAACTTCGTTATCTGAGCCCTGGTCCCCACACCTCTATTTATAGTGCTGTGCGACAGGGGCCCACCAACCATATTAGGGTTGGACGCCCCCGATCAGGGCGTAGATCCAAGGGCCCAATAGACCGTTGGTGGAGATCAACTAACATTCTCCTCATTGATCTCATTACCATCTTTCAATTTTATATCATTTACTTTTGTTCATTCCATTACAGATTAGCGCATAGAGCATGTTTCATCGTCATGGTCAATTGCCGATAAATTTAACAGCTACAACACACCACTCTGTTCTGAAATAGATACTTAACTTTTGGGCCTTCTTTTGTCTAGGAATTTTAGGCTTTCCCTTAAACTCATGCTAGCTACACATTGGGTGGTAAGCCTTTTGTAAGCGGATCCATGAGCATCTTTTCTGTACTTATATGCTCAAGACTTTATGACATGATCCCAGACTTTATCTTTCACAACAATATACTTTATGTCAATGTGTTTGGCAGCACCACTTGACTTATTATTATGAGCATACTGTACTGCCGGATTATTATCGCAGTATAACTTAAGTGGTCTATAGATGTCGCCAACCACCTTAAAAACCGGGTATGAACTTCTTTAGCCAGTTCACCTGCCCTGTTGCCTCATAACACGCTATAAAACCGTCATACATTGTGGACGATGTAGTGATAGTTTGCTTTAAGCTTTTCCATGAAATAGCTCCTCCTGCGAGAGTGAATACATATCTAGACGTGGATTTTCTATCATCTCCTGCATAATCAGAATCTAAATATCCCATTATATGGAGTAAATCAGATCTTCTATACGTCATCATGAGGCCTTTCGTTCCTTACAAATAATGCAAGACTTTCTTTACTAATTTACAGTGTTTTATTTCAGAATTGCTCTGAAATCTGCCAAGTAACCCGGTAACAAATGTCAAGTCAGGGCGCGTCTATACTTGAGTATATTGTAAGCTTCCAACAACTGAAGCATATGGAACCACTTTCATTTGATCGATCTCATATTGGTTCCTGGGGCATTGAAAATCCCCATATCTGTCGCCCTTGACTATAGAAGCAGGTGAGGGTCTACATTTGTGCATACTGAATTTCTTTAAGATTCTTTCTATGTATGCCTTTTGTGACAGTCCTAATACCCCTTTACTTCTATCTCAGTGAATCTCGATCCCTAGAACGAACGATGCTTCACAAAGATCTTTCATATCAAATTTTGAGGACAAAACTTCTTTATCTCCCGTAGTAGACTGACATCACTACAAGCAAGTAAGATGTCATCCACATACAGGACAAAGAAGATAAACTTCCCATTTTTAAACTTTGCATAGACACAATTGTCCTCTACATTATCTTTAAAACCCGAAATTCTTTATTATATGATCAAACTTCAAGTACCACTGTCTTGAAGCTTGTTTTAATCCATAAATGGATTTCTTTAGGCGGCATCCCATTCGTTCTTTTCCTTCCATGACAAAACCTTTCGGTTGTGCCATGTAAACAATTTCCTCCAAGTCCCCGTTGAGAAATGTCATCTTTACATTCATCTGATATAATTCTAAATCGTAATGTGTTACTAATGCCATTGTGATTCTGAAGAAATCCTTACATGAGTCTGGAGAAAAGGTCTCATTGTAATCAATCTCTTATCTTTGCGTAAGCCTTTTGCCACAAGTCACACTATATATCTTTCTATATTCCCTCAAGAGTCAAGTTTTGTTTTATAGACCAATTTACAGCCAACTGTTTTGGCTTATTTAGGAATTATTTCCAAATCCCAAACTTTATTGGCATTCATAGATTTCATTTCATCTTCCATGGCCTCAAGCCACTTTGATGAATGATTACTTCTCATGGCTTCTTCAAATGAGGTGGGATCATCCTCCGTTTGGAATTCCTCAGTGTTGTACACTTCATAATCAGCAGGAATAACTGATTTTCTAACTCTTTGAGACCTTCTAGGGACCTCCATATTTGGTACATCTTCTTTTTGAGGCTGTTGTTGCCCCCCCTCATGTGTGGCAATAGGTTCTATAGGATCCTGAAGAACAGGTTTCTCATGGTCATTCATTGTTGCCACAGGCGGAATAACAACAGGTGCTGACACCACAGTATCTTGCACTATCGGTGTAGCGATAGCAGGTAGTGAGAAAATTGGCCCATGAATCAGTGGAGTGGGCGCATACACCCGCTTCTCTTTAAGGTCAATTTCTTGAGCTACCATTCTCCCCCTCATCAATTTATCCTCTAGGAAGACAGCGTGTCTTGTTTCCACAAACTTTGTATGTCTCTCTGGACAGTAGAAATAAAAACATTTTGACTTTTCTGGGTATCCAATGAAATGACAACTTACTGTTTTGGGATCTAGCTTCCCAATGTTTGGGTTAAATCCTTTAGCCTCAGCAGGGCTTCCCACACACATAAGTGGTTTAGTGAGGGTACTTTTCCAGTCAACAACTCATACGGTGTTTTGGGCACTGACTTTCTTGGTACTCTATTGAGAATATAAATGGCGGTTTTTAATGCCTCCATCCATAGGCTCGTCTTTCAGCTACTCTATTCTGCTGAGGTTCGCTCGGTGTAGAATACTGGGCTACTATGTCATTCTCCTGTAAAAACCTTGCAAAAGGGTTCAAGAACTTGGCCATATGGGGTATGCCGACCGTAGTACTCCCCACGGTCAAACCTGACTATCTTAATCTTTAAATTGTATTGGTTTTCAACTTCTGCCTTAAACATCTTAATTTATCCAATGCTTCTATTTTTTCTTTGATTGGATAAATATAGCCATAACGGGAGTAATCATCTGTGAATGTTATGAACGAATCATAATCATCCATACTCTTTACAGGAAATAGACCACAGATGTCTATTTGAATAATCTGTAAAATTCCTGCGCTTCGTTTGACATCTTTTTTAATTTTCTTTACATACTTTTCTTTTATGCATTCTCTGCATTGTTCTAAAACTGAGAGCTCCAATGGAGGAATAAAACTGAGAGCTCCAATGGAGGAAGAATATCATTGTTAACTAGTCTTTCTATTCTCCCCCTCAAAATATGGCATAAATGACAGTGCCATAATTTCGACAATGCATCGTGAGCTCTCTTATGCCACCATTTCCAGAGTAACTCTCTGTCACCAGCTGCTTTATCAGCTGGATAGCATATGTCTTTGAAGAGCCAGTGAACTGACTCTTTATTCTATCAAGGTACTCGGTGACCGTGTCACACTTTAGGATTGAGCTCATAATTGCAGGCTCAATCGTATTCTTTATCAAAGCCAAACATTTTTTGTTGACAGTGATCCACTTCCTATGCACAAGGTCATAGGATATCTTTTGAGATTCAAAATCCCTCTCTTTTGTTGTCTAAGCGGCATCAGCCTCATTTGTCTCCCTCACCGGTGCCACAGGATCAGTGAGACACGGTGAGGTGACTACCCAGTCCATCTTAGCCCAGATGAAAACCAGGTCAAACATTTTCTTAACATAAAATTAACACCATTTTCATGTCTTGATTCCAACGTTGGTAAAAAACAAAACATACAACTGTTCTTATACATTAATTCTACATCACCGTTGGGCAGAAATAGAATTAATGCATAAATCATTAAAATTTCTAACTGTTCTTATATACTAATTCTACATCACCGTTGGGCAGAAATAGAATTAATACATAAATCATTAAAATTTACAACTATTCTTATACACTAATTCTATATCACCGTTGGGCAGAAATAGAATTAATATAGAAATCATTAAAATTACAATATTGTTATTAACAACGTTGGTCAGAAAATAACAATATCATAATCATGTCAAAATCTCTTTTTCTCCAATTAAATATCACATTGGTTCAAAATAACCTGAGAATCAACAATTTCTTTAGCAGCGGAAAAACTCTCTTTTTCTCCAATTAAATATCACGTTGGTTCAAAATAATCGGAGAATCAACAATTTCTTTAGCAGCGGAAAAATAATTCAATTCAATGAATTTTGCCCATAGAACAAATCTCTTTTCTATTTTCTTTAAGCCATTAATCAATTTCCAGGAAATAAACATTTATTGGAAAAAATAAAAAGAAAATTGACTCAAATCTTTACTGTTCACTCGGCCCCAGCAAGAATTCGGCCTGGCCTACCTCCCTTGCCCGCGCGCTGCCCGCACCTGGCCACAACCTGGGCCTGGGTCGGCAAAGCTGCGCGGCGCGCTCGCCCGCCTGGGCCGCGAGTCGGCCCGATCAACCGGCGCCGTTCATTTTGATCTGACGGCCGAGCATCGTTATTGCCCGAACAAAAACTCGCGCCGCGGCTGGTGCCCCGGAACCCTAGTTCATTTGATCCCTGCCCTTTCTCTCTCTTCGCCTCTCTCCCCAGCGCAGCGAGCAGCGACCGAGCGAGCGAGGAGGAGGAGCGGGCAGCCATGGCGCCGTCGCTGGCCCCCTCGCCGGCGTGCGCGCTCCCCAGCGGGTGAGCACGCCGCTGTCGAGCGGCCTAGCCGCGACGCCCCCTTGGCCGAGCCCAGGCGAAACATCTCCCCCCGGCTCGGCCCTCTTCTCCCGCGTCGGCGAAGGGTCAGCCCTGCGCACGATGAGGTAGGGCTCTTCCCCCTTTCCCCTTCTTCTCTTTTTGGACTGGTTCTTCTCGGTTGAGTCCGATTGGGATGGGGATTCGTTCTAGGGTTACATTCTTGGGGTTAGGGTTTCACTGTGTGTCATACCGTGGAGTCTTTACGGGTTTTAGGGTTCGGCCTCGAGATTCTTTCCAAAAACCGACACCCTTTCACTTCTCTGTGTTTCACCCGATTAGGGTTAGGGTTGGGATAACCCTCTTTCTTCTCAGATCCGAACGGGATCATTTCTTTTCTTCTTGCCGTGCGCCGGCAAATATGGCGGTGCGGCATCTTTCCCCGCTCGGTGGCGGTGGTGACCGGGAGTTGGGTGACATCCGCCACCCCCAGTCTCTTTTCTGTTTGCTCTTACCCGGTTAGGGTTAGGGTTTCAATCCAAAATGGATTAGACCCTTGTTCTCTTTGATTTCTTTTCAATGCTCTACCGCATACTTTAACCTGTCTCTGATACCATTGATGGAAACAATAACGCCTCTAAACCGTAGATCAAGGGTAGGCTTTTCTCTTTAGGTGGGAAAACAGTTGATGTACCTTTGGTCTAGTTCACCATTCGGTCTATGGACGCCAGTGTCGTAGCAGCTCTGGCGTAGTGGTGGCGACCAGTGGTAATGAGGCGAGGTCCAGTGGCCCGATGGTGACACTGCAGGGCGATGCAGAGGTGACGGCGGTGCGGTGGGGCATCCCATCACTGGCAGCACTTCTCGTTAGATCGGATTAGATTTCTGTGAGTGGTTACGGCGGCTCCGGTCAACTTCGTTATTCGAGCCCTGGTCCCCACACCTCTATTTATAGTGCTGTGCGAACAGGGGTCCACCAACCATATTAGGGTTGGACGCCTCCGATCAGGGCGCAGATCTAAGGACCCAATAGGCCGTTGGGCCTATTGGTGGAGATCAACTAACACCTATGTGTAAATCAGCTGAACAACCGGTTATGGCCCACAAGCTGATATCTACCTTTCATATCCCCAAATTTGGTGCAATTTAGTCTTGTCAGGGAAAATAACTTATGAAATTGTCAGACCACTAAATTACTCCCAAGATCAATCCTATTATTCTATAGTTATTATAAGTTTTTTTTTTGGTTTGGGCAATATGAACTCCCATTAGAAATATACACAATAAGCAGATAGTTCACCTCCTCCATTACCTGATAAAATTGAATTATTCTTCTTTCTTCAAAGTTTCCTGTACCATTCGATCAATTCTACTGATGATGTTGATGTTATCTCTACTGTCAGTGCCAGCCCCACTGATGTTCAAATTATTTCTAATGAGCTGAGCTGCTCATCCAAACTTTGATTAACCAAGAATGTTTAATTATTTTAAAAGATCATACTTGCCATTGACATATAACCTTTCAAGCCATAATGTTTGCGAACTGTTTTCTGCTCTCCTAAAGGCATGCAATTTGTGTTGCGATATTGGTAGACGTATAACTAATATACATTTGAGTTGCCATAAAGCAGTGCTTCACTATGCTGTACACATTACCTTGCCGTAGAGACTTACAGTAGCACCTCAAAAGCACAAACACATACAGAAGCGTGTAGCCACTGCAGCACGGCGAAGCTCGCCTCCCTGATTGTTGTACTCATAGAGGACAACTATGAAGGGCGGGTCTGGTGCAAGCGGTAGAGTCTTACCGTCTATGACCGGAAGGTTCCGGGATCGAGTCGCGGTCTCCTCGCATTCCACAGGCGAGAGTAAGGCTTGTCACTGACACCCTTCCTATTAAAGTACGTCATGAGCCTATTGGGCCTGGGCTGACGGTATAGCCCGCTAGTGTTAGGGTTAATTAGAGATAAGGGTTGCTTGCTTAAGGGTCAAGTAAGCCTTGCTTGGGAGTCAAATAAACATCTCTATATAAGGAGAGGAGATGTATTAATCAAATCAAACAAGAATTAAGAAGAAAATTCCTTCCCTCTTGCTCGGTCGTGGGCAAGGCCCCCGGCCGGCCTCCGGCTTCCCTCGCAGCCCCAGCCGCCATAATTACTATCGTGGACAGTACCCGTCTTACTGTAGCACCACGGGTACTGTAGCCCGCCCGTCGTCGTCTCTCCCTCAGCTCTCTCTCCCTCTCAATCCTAGCAGCCACCTATCACTTCCTCAGACCCCGCACAGAGCAGGAGCTCTCTGCACTGGGTACGTCCTTTTTATAGAGGACAACTATCTTCATTAGATGTTGCCGACATTTTTTCTTGAATTTTAGCATAGCAACAGTGATTCACACTATGATACATATTCCTCAATGAAGTTTCTTATATAAATACATATTCCTCAAATAGTTTCTTGATAATGAGAACTTTGAACACTCTGACAAAATGTTGTCCTCACAGTTGTGTTTTGTATGTGCAGGTGTAGGTAGAATTTTCTAAAAGCACTGCCAAGCACTTCATCAAAAGTACAAATTAGGTTTCTGATGTGCCTATGCTGTATTCACTATCTTGAGATACAAGAGCAGAGCTTAATGAGGTTTGCTAATTTAATTTGAGTGTCCTTCTGAGCTCTTACCTGCAAGATTTATTCTTACATGCTGCGAACAGGTTTGTTACTGCAAGATGACCTTCACAAAAATAGGCATACTGCATATGCTTTGACTGTATTTGCATTTTTGCTTATTGGTCTAAATGTTTTTTTTTAATTTTTGTTTGCAGCCCTCTGCTACGTGCCACCTCAGCTGGCCCTGTCCTCTTCGCCCGTACCCACTCCATCCACCATCCCCAATCTGTCTCTCGGTGACGTCGTCGACCATCATCCGGTATGGTGTGGGGTTTAATGTATTCTACTGTTTTCATGACCAAACTCATGTATTAGCTTTCTAGCCCGCGCAACTGCGCAGGGGTAATAATAATGCTGGAAACTTAGGCCCCGTTTGGCAGGGCTTCACTTCACTAGTGAAGCTAATTTTTTTTTGGCTTCAGCTCCACGAACAGTTCCACCGGTGGAGCTAAAGCGGTTTTGATAAACCGTTTGGCAAAATGGCTTCCCTGTGAGAACATGTTTTTAGGGGCCTGGAGGAGGAGCCGGGAGAAGCCACTTTTTTTTAGCTCCATCCCACCCCAAATCACTGTGAGAGCATGTTTTTAGGGGCTTCACATGTTTTTAGGGGCTTCACAAGTGAAGCTATTTTACTTTACCCCGTTTGGTAGAAAACGGCTCCAAACGACTCCTGAAGCCAGTGGAGAAGCCCTGCCAAACGGGACCTAAGTTCTGCCTGGCTGCAGTAGTAACTGACTGGAAGTCATGTGTGCTCAACCGCCTAAAGGGCATTGTACATCCATCCCCAAAAGATTGCGAGTGGTGATGTAACATTGTGTTAATTAATAATGATGAAGGATCTAGGCCATCTTATACACGAAAATGCATTCATTTAGGGGGTGATTGGTTGCTCAAGGGTCAGCGAGCCGGGATGGAGTGGCCGTCCAGGCTCTTTTCAGCCATGATAAGACTATTCGCTTTGCTGTGTTTTGTTGTATTTGTTATTGGCCCAGTACGAAACGAGATCGTGTTTGGTTGCACGCATGTATCAAAGTTTTGAGTGTCTGACATATGGGTCCCTGCACCATGCGTGTATGAAGCCATCCCGGCTCATGAGGGAAGGTGAAATTGAGAAGGCGGAGGTGTGCGGGATGGAGGGGGGCAGATGAATGGAACGAATCAGGCAAAACGTGCGAGGAGGAGAACCAAACATAGCCACAGTGCACCACTTAATGTCGGATGGGGCTCCGGAAGACGCGAGTAGAGCAACCAATCACCCCCTTAGTCATGTGAGCAAAATTGCCCAGCCCGGGACCGGGTTTTCTATGGGACCTCGTGCCGAAGCGGTGCCCAAGTTGAAGCTCTCCTCCGGCCAACTGCCTGTTCGCTTGGTCGTATTTAGCTTATAAGCCATAGCTTATCAGTCAAAGAACAATATTTTTTTCTCATACCAAATCAGTCCACAGTACTTTCAGCCATGCCTTAGAAGTCAAACCAGCCCCAGACAGGGGCTTGTGAGGCCATGGGATGGAACCTGCCTTCGAGGCTTTGACGCGAGGCCGACCTGTGCTGACATGCTGGAACCCTTGCAGTGGAGCAAGTTTTCCACAAGGTGATCATGGAGAATGAACGAGGAGAGCACGGAACGAGTCAGTGGCTCTACCGACTGCATGATGACATTGTGTATTGTGTTGTGGTATAACATACAGCAGCACACGGCACACCTTTGGATATTTTTTTTTATTTGCGTTCTTTTTCGTCCTAAATCCTAAACTAGGCACGCGTTTGGGGGGGGGGGGGGGGGGGGGGGGGGGGGGGGGGGGGCTAGGCTAATCGATCCCTCAACCATCGCCTTACTTAATACAGTATATTTATTTACGATAGTATTGTTCAATTGTGCGGAGGCTGGCGAGGAGCTTAGTCACGGACTCACGGCATAGATGGGATAGGACCGGATATCCAGTGTTTGATTTAGTAGATTATTGGGATAAGAAAATCCCTGGATAGAGAATATACCACAAGATGCTGGATTTTCTGGTTCATAAAAATCTTGCGGACCAGCTTATCCATGTGTTCAAATCTTTGTCATTAGTAAATAAATTAAGGATTATTAGTTTGTTATATTATTACTTAATAATTATGATGGTAGGATTAGTTTTGATAAATGATAATACATTGATTAGTGCATGTTTCATGTGCTAATTAGGTTATTAATGGCGCTAATTAACATATTTTTAAAGTTAGTGATTATTATGACAAAATTAGTATTAGTGTATATTTATTAGTGTGTAATTAGTTGTTATTATTTTTAAATAATAGATATAATTAATCAACTATTCTTATCCCATCCACTTTCATCCATCTAACCAAACAGAAAAATAACTCGTTCCAGCCATCCAACTAAACATGCATCATACATATCCTTATCCTAATATCCATAGATCATCATATCACATCCAACTTCGTCCTCGAACCAAACGGATGATGACCAGGTACCAGGTTAGATAGAGCTTATCATAGAGGTACTGGAGGCTGAGACTGAAGCCATCTCGTTTGACCCTGACCAGGTACCAAACGCAGGATGCTTGCCATTCTTCCTCTGCAATCAGAGTAGAAGTCACAGAAATAGTTTCAAAAAAAAAAAGAAGTCACAGAAATATATATTTTTTAAAACCACCGGCAGCTGCCCGGCATATATTAATAGAGAGGAAGAGTGCGTTTAAAGGGCAATATATCGTCAGAAATATAGCGTAATAAAGGGCGCTGTTTGAATATTTCAAAGTGGAATAGAAAAGGCTGCTGCTGGCTGTTAGAGCTTCAACTCCTAGAAAGTTTCGGAAAAGGAGAAGCGAAATGGTACAAGGACAAGGCACCGGTACAGTTCTGTATCTAATCTCCAGTTGCGCTGAGCCGATCAGCAGCAAACGACGTAGCACCGTTTCCAGCCTCGAGATTTCAGATATTCTGAGAGTTCCCCTTTTTTTTAGAAAATAGTGGAGTTTTTTTTGCCCCTTTGGAACACTGAATTATCATTCAGAATTAGGAGGTGGATAGTGATATGAGACAATCTAACATTTAGCACGTCACCTGGAAGATACGGACGAATTTCAGAGACAGTTGTCCTGAAATTAGAGTGCTCTTTCTGAATCTATGGCGTCAGGCAGACCCATCTCAGGGTAATCAGGTGGTGCACAACAATAATAGGTCCAATTTTTTTTTTTTTACAGCGATCCCACTGAGAACAGTATTAGAGTCTGCGTGAGAGAGAATCGAAGAGACATTTCATACATGGTTTGAGAAGTCATCAGCACAGCAGTTAGAAAGTCTGGTGACTCAACTGACAGAACATTCTGAATCTTTATTCCATATCTAAAAAGCTATCTCATCTGAACAACACAACTGGCTAGCCTTAGTTTTTCCCTTATAATAATAAAGTGACTTAGGTGTATACATGCATGGGATCAAACCATTCTGATTCTACTCATTACATGAACTCAGCAAGATTAGATACCAGTCCAGTGACACCAGAGTGTCATCAGTCACCGGATGTTTATCCTGTTCTTGGCCATGCAGGATGATGGAACTTGGAAGTAACGTGATCAGTGTCCATTCCCTGGCTTCCTGCGTGGATCATGTTTGGGGTTGGACCCACCGTAGTCGTAATCCTGAACGTCCGTCAGAACCCTCCTGCTGCGTCTCTGCGTTTTGGGGAAAGGTGAGTGAATAGGGTGGAACTGTCATTTTAAAATATCTAATCTTTGGAAAAAATTTTATCCAAACAAATAATAATAGTCCACTGACTGAATTGTAGCAAATACTATATGCTTTCTATAAAAGCAGCTAAAGCTTTCACTAAAAAGATAATAATAATAACAGAACCGAAACAAAACGTCTAGAACAGCATGATCACATAGGATCAGCTTTCCTGTACTCTACTGCTCCTTAAAAAAATTCAGAAGAGCACATGTCACAGAATTTGTATGACCTCCTATCAGAGGCAAAAAAAACTCAAACAATAGGTCTAGCTACTATTTATATTTCCCCAACAGCTAGTTAGTTTCACAGTCAACTTCTAGATAAAGAGGCGCTCTGCACCCTCCATATTACTGGGTTTGCCGGAATCAGTGGAAAATTATTCAGGCAGGGACTATCGTCCACCCCGGTGATCTTTCAAAAAAAAAGAAAAAAAAAACTTCTAGCTAAAGAGACTAAACATGGGCAAACCAATTAGCCTCCAATGATGGTTCTTAAACACGATTTCACTTTCTTTAATTAATGTAAGGAAAAGGTAAAACCAATTGTTCTTACTTCTGTCAGACTGTTTCAACCAAGATTAGCATATACGGACCTCAATCACTTCAAAACGATCTGCATCATTGGCTTGTGTAGTTGTAGCTCGTCCTGCATTCAAACAGACAGGAATCATGTACGACTAACTAACCGTCAAGGGAAATACACATCTAACACAAGGAAACAGACTGTGAAGAGGCGTACCTGAAGATGCACTGAACAATAGAAACACCACGAGGATAACGGTGAAGATGAACCTGAGCTTAGGCATTATTGGTCTACTAAGCAGCGCCGTGAGCCGGCAGAGTCTCCTTCCTTATGCAGCTCAGGACTGTCAACTGTGGCGAGGAGCTGAAACGTAGCAATGGCCCCTTTATATACGACGAAACGATGCGCTGCTCCTACAGCTGGAAAGCAAGGAGAGGGCACACCAATTGTCCAAGCTTTTGCAATAGTGTGCCCTGTGCTGTGCCACCAGTGATCTGCCTCTGCTCTGCCTCTACGGGCTAGCCATGAAAACGAAAGCCAATATGGTCCTCCCAGCACAAGGTCAACTATGATTCGCATGCAGAAGAGCGACCTTCCGAACCACTCACTATTCTAGTCATCACCACCACAGTCCACAGGTTAAGACAGAGCAAAAGCAGAGCTAGCACACAGTGCAAACTGTTCACGGGCTCATTTGTTGGGTGCTGGTTGCGCGAAGCAGCACATGTACAACTGTTCATTGCTGTACAGTGTTCACAGCCATTTGTTGGGTGCTGGGTGCTGGCGCAGTGGTGCGGCACGCACGCACGGCACAGTTGCACGCTCTGGAGGTGGAGCAGTGCGCGCCGCGCGTGCTATAGTGCAGTGCCATTTCGATCTGCAGCGCTAGCATGCGTACCTATCACCCGACCTACGGCTGGGGCGACGCACACGGGCGCAGGAGGAGGCAGGACGATGGGATCGTGACCAGTGCTACTAGTGCAGCACGAGCGGCGCCCACTACCGGAGGCAGCGCGCACCGTCGCCGCCGACCGGTTGCTCCCGCGTGCATGATGCATGTATGTAGTAGTAGTACTGGCCAGCAGCAACAGCAACAGCAAGCGGCCTAAAAGATGGCTGCGGCCTGCGGCTGGGCGGGCCGGCGGGTGACCCACCGTCGCGTCGCGGAAAGATCGCGGCTTTGTGCAGGCGAGTGGACGTTGAGGTTGCAGATCGCATCGCACAAGGGCGACCGAGGCTGCGAGGTAACTGGCCGAAAGCGTCGGAGATGGAGGTGGAGGGGGACGACAGGCGCAGCAGCGAGCCAGCGACGATCATCCGCCGATCCGCGGCCGCAGGTGCAGGGGTGCTGTTACTGGCAGCAGCACCAATGGGAATGGGATAGTGAGTGGGGGCTCCTGCAGCGCGAGAGGTCGGTCGAGCCGGCCATCTGCCCATCCAGTTATTCCTAACCTCTACTCTAGCACATTGGTGTGTTTCTGCGTGGAGAAAATTGCAATTATAGAACGTGAAACAATGCGCTTCGTTATTATAGGACTTCAAACGTCGATTTCACTAAAATGACCCATGAAACGTTGGCACTTTGTTATACATGTGAAAACTCTAGTTTGGTTTTGGTGAATTGATGAAACCCTAAGTGCTAACATAGTTTATCAAGTGATCACGAGATAGGTAGCACATTCCAAGTGGTGAAGCAAATGAAGATCATGACATGATGATGGTGATGTCATGTGATGATCAAGTGCTTGGACTTGAAAAGAAGAAAGAGAAAAACAAAAGGCTTAAGGCAAAGGTATAAATGGTAGGAGCCATTTTGTTTTGGTGATCGAGACATTTAGCGAGTGTAATCATATTTAGGATCGATAGCCGTACTATTAAGAGGGGGTGAAACTCGTATCGGAATGCGGTTATCAAAGTGCCACTAGATGCTCTAACTCATTGCATATGCATTTAGGATCTAGTGGAGTGCTAACATCCTTGAAAATATTTGTGAAAATATGCTAACACACATATGCACAAGGTGCTACACTTGGTGGTTGACACATTTGAGCAAGAGTTAGGAACTTCACCGGCGGAGTGTCCGCCCGTAGAGTACGGACAGTCCGACGATGCCACCGGCGCCCTATATAGAAAAGACATGATCTCACTGGAGTGACCGGACGCTGGCCTCTACGGGACCGGCACGTCCGGTCAGTGACAGCAGTGAGCTCGCGTCTTGGTCTTGTGACCGGACACTGGCGCGAAATCTGACCGGACGCTCAGGGTCTGAGTCCGATCAGTGCTGACATACGTTGACGTGGGGCGCACAGATGAGACATTGAGTGATCGGACGCTGGGAGAGTCCGGTCGGGCATGACCGGACGTGTCCGGTCGTGAAATTTCGCGTTTGGAACCTTACTGGAGACCGGACGATGGGGTCCTGCGTCCGGTCACTTTCTAGCGGCGCATCCAGTCATCACTTGACCGTTGAGATTGGGCGATCAATATTTGAAGCAAGGGGACACATGGCACGCATCGTGTGACCGAACGCTGAGGTCCAGCGTCCGGTCAATATGACCGGAGCGTCCGGTCACCCTGTGTTGTGCCCAGTGAAGGGGTACAACGGTTCTATTTCGTGGAGACTTCTATTTAAGCCCCATGGCCGGCTCAAGCTCACTCTCTTGGCCATTTGCATTGACATAGCAACCTTATGAGCTTAGCCAAAGCCCTTCCACTCATCTCCATCATAGATTCAATATCTTTGTGAGATTGAGAGAGAATCCAAGTGCATTGCTTGAGTGTTTGCATCTAGAGGCACTTGGTGTTCGTGTTTCGCTGCGGGATTCACTTGTTATTCTGGGTGGTTGCCGCCACCTAGATGGCTTGGAGCAGCGAGGATCGTCGAGCGGAGAGTGGTGATTGTCTCCGGCTCCGATCGTGGTGATTGTGAGGGGTTCTTGACCTTTCCCCGGCGGAGAGCCAAAAGGTATTCTAGTGGATTGCTCGTGGCTTGTGTGATCCTCATCTTGTGTTGGTTGTGCGGCACCCTATTGAGGGTTTGGCGTGTGATGCCAATTAGCGCGTGAACCTCCAAGTGAGTGAATCGCCACAACGAGGAGTAGCTTGCCGACAAGCAAGTAAACCTCGGTAAAAAATCATTGTGTTCACCCTTTGATTCCGAGGTGATTGGTCTTCATTGTTATTCATTCTTGTGATCGATTGACTCATTCCGCAACACGATGGTATAACCTTCTTGCTCACTCTCTTTACATTACCGTAAACTAGTTATCAAGCTCTTTAGTGTAGCTAATTGTGAGAGCTTATTAGTTTGGTTAGTATAGCTCTTTAGTTAACCTTTGAGAGCACACTAACTTAGTGTAGTGACATAGTTATTGTGTGGATAGAAACTATATCAACTTGAATTGTGGTAGGTGGCTTGCTTTTTTGGTAGGTTAGCGCAACACTTGCTTCGCCTTATAATTGTCTAACCGGTTTGCTAAGTGTTGTTGTAGAAATTTTTATTAGGCTATTCACCCCCCTCTAGCCATTAGGACTTTTTAACATGACATTTGATCTTTTTAATTACTTTTCTCAACTAAAATACATGTATTTTGCCATGATGTGACCGTATTGCCCTTCTGACTTTTGTATCCTTGATCGATCGTATCTTTTCATCTCTCGACGTTTCATCTCTCCCTCGCGACGCCCGACGCGCCGTTCCTCCTTCCCTCCCCATGCTGTTGTTCCCTTCCCATCTTTGGCTCCCATGGATGGAGAGCCGCCGCCCGAAGATGATGGACGCCCGATCGCCATGGACGGCCACGCAGCCGAACCCCTGGCGGCCTCTGCCCTAGCCGCTCGGGGTCATGGCCTGGACGCGTAGGCCGCGGCAGCCGATGGCCATGTACAGCCGGTAGTGGAGGTCCCTACCGACGCCAGTGCTCTAGTCCTAGCCAGAACATTGCTGCCCACTGCTCCTCTTCCGGCAATAGAGTACAACCTTCCTGTTCTTGAAGTGCAAAGGTATTGGCTGCACTAGATTTCTGTTTTTTACCACGATAGTAGTAGATAGTAGTAAAACTTGATTTCACTTGTTTAGGTCCCAAGTAAATCATGTGGAAAATATGAAAAGAGTTGATTGGGATAACATACAAATAGTGGAGACACATGATGATGAAGGTCGTATTGCACTTATGAGTGAGTCGCAGATTTGTGAGCTTTTAGGCTTGACAGAGGAGGACACAACAAATATACCTGCACAGGGCTTTGATTGCCGAATGGATGAACAGGGGCATGATAATGAGCTTGGGCAAAATAATGATGGTGCTGCCATTCCTACTAGTGATGAGGTACCCGGTGAGATGGTCATTTCATATGATAAGAACAACCCATCAATGGATTTAGGAACAGTGTACCCAACAATGGAGGAGTTCAAGTTGGCAGTGCGGCAATTTGCCATCAATAAGAAGTTTGATTTAGGAACAGAGAAGTCATGTAAGACGAGATTTAGGGCTTTTTGCAAGTCCGGTGATGAAGATTGCCGTTGCCCTTGGAGGATAAATGGCACCAAACATAAAGGCCAAAGCACTGTGGAGGTGAATAATTTTTTTCTTTCATTAATTCTACTTTTTATGTAAATTAATATGAATCTCATTGATTTTTTATTTTGCAGGTAACCGTCTTAGTCGATAACCATACATGTGTGTCTAGCATGAGGCAGATAACTACAACTCCAAATCTGAAGTGGGTAGCTAGCAAGGCTGTGAGTATCCTTAGAGATGATCCAAATATTGGTGCTAAGGAATTGCAAAAGAAGTTGCAGACAGATCACAAGTGTCAAATTGCATATGACACTATATGGCGGGGTAAAGAAAGAGCTCTTGATGAGGTTTATGACAAATGGGAAGAGAGTTTTGAGCTCTTGTTTAGGTGGAAGGCCGATGTAATGATGCGGTGCCCCAGGAGTGTCGTTGAGATTGAGGTACTTCAGGTGGATGGTCAAGTATATTTTCACTATTTTTTCTGTGCTCTTAAACCATGCATTGATGGTTTCTTGGAAGGTTGTAGGCCTCATTTGAGCATAGATGCTACAACACTTAATGGAAGGTGGAATGGTCACTTGGTGGCAGCTATAGCAGTTGATGGTCACAATTGGATGTATCCACTCGCTCATGGCTTCATAGCTTCAGAAACAACAGACAACTGGACTTGGTTCATGGAACAATTAAAGAAGGCTATATGTGATCCTTCACTCCTTGCTGTTTTTTCTGATATTTGCAAGGGCTTGGAGAATGCAGTGAAGAATGTATTCCCAAATGCAGAGCAAAGAGAATGCTTTTATCATCTTATCAAAAAATTTTAGAAGAGATATAGAGGGTTTGACCAGATATATCCTACGGCAAGGGCTTATAGAGAAGACATATTCTATGACAATATAGCAAAAATGGTAAGTGAATCATCAGAAGCAGTGAAATAGTTATAGACCAATCATCAGAAGCAGAGAAAGCTACACATTGGATGAATTATTTTAGTTGTGATGAGATGTAAACTCATGCTTTATTTCATATGACTTGGATCTTGTTTGGAACTAAATTATGGTCTTCTGAGATGAACTTGTTTATGCTAGAATCATGGTTTTATGAGATGAGCTCGTTTGTGCTAAATTCATGGTTTTATCTATTACTTGTAATTGTGTATGGATCATCTTTGATAATTTATATTACATATTAAACTGTACATGGCGGCCAGCCAGCCCAGGCCACGCCCAGCCATGGCCAGGCGCCGGCCAGCCATGCCCAGGCACTAGCCAGCCGGCCTAGGCGGCGGCCAGCCATGCCTAGGCGCGGCTGGCCAGCCATCCCAGACCACGGCCAGCCAGGCAGGCCAGGCGATGCAGCCCCATCCCACGTCAATTGAAGCCCTGAGGGCAATACGGTCACATCATGACGAAATACATGTATTTTAGTTGAGAAAAGTGATTAAAAAGACCAAATGTCATGTATAACAAAGTGCCAACGTTTTAAGGGCCGTTTTAGCGAAGTCGATGTTTGGAGTCCTATAATAGCGAAGCGCATTATTTCGCGTCCTATAATTGCAATTTTCTCTTCTGTGTGGGAGTGTGGGACACAGGACACGGGTGGGTCCTCTGAATTTGGTACCATGCAGTGATCAGTGGCAGACTGGTAGTACCCCTAAGAAATACTCCCTCTGTCTAAAAAACGTCGTTTAGAGTTTGTTTCGGCCAAACTTTCTCAAATTTAATTAGATTTATAATAAATACTAATCATATTTATATCTAAAAATAAGTTTATCATAAAAATACATTCAATTATCAATTTAATGGTATTTATCATCTATAATAAATAATATATATATATATATTTGGTCAAAGTGAAAAATGTTTGATTTATGGTGAAGTGAAAATACACTTTTCCGGAGAACAGGAGTGAGTTTACATTTTTTTTATAATATATAGTAGACACACCAAAAAGCAATTGGCAGTCTAAAATCTCAACTTAATAAACATGCTAAAACACCACCAACTGTTCCTATTGCTAGCAAATAAATGACAAACAAAAAGCACCTATTTGTAGTTAGCAACAAAGAATCATGAAACCCATCCTTCCCTGTTTTTAAAACCACTAAAATCTAATTTATTGTCGCTAGTAAAATCAGAGAATACATTATTATCAGTTTCTATTGTTTTATTTGGGTCCTACCCAGTCATCACCATGTCTAGTAGAGGCTCCTTAGTCCTAGACTCCACTCCTGCTATCGTGGATTCGTCGGCTCGATGCCAGGCCGTTCCTCGTCACTCGTCAGCAATCATCATTGTCCTGCAGTCTCCTGTTCTTTCCTCCCCATTGTCCCTCTTCTTTCTTAGTCTCATCATCTCAGGCTTGCCCTTCCTTCTGCTGCTGGAAGCTTCTAGATCGGCGAGGCGAGCTCAGTTAGCTTGGTTTTGGACAGAAGACCGTACGACCCGACCGGAAATCTGGTCTAGAGTGAACGCTCATGTCAGAGTATACAAGAAGTAGGCAGCAAGGAAGGGTTCCACTACTGTTGGTCGTCCGGCAACAGCTGTCATGGCGGCGACGACATCTAATGAGAGCGCGTGGTAGTGACTCCGTTAGGTGATTGGCTTAGATTCTTAAGTCGGTTGATTACCGTTTGTAACGGCGTGGCTTGATGGCGTATAAAACGCCCTGTAACCGACAGAGGTCGGCATCGAACAATTGAACCCTGACCCTAACTGAATCGAGCTCTGTTCCTGGTCCTCTGCTGTTTTTGCTTCTCTACTTGACTCCTGCTGCTCCCCAATCCACTTCTATCTCCAGTTATCCGTCCGAATCCCAGTTGATTCATGACAATTGGTATCAAAGCCGTCATGATTCTCCTCCTAGATCACGCTCGTAATTCCAGACGGCAGAAATTGGGGTTCCGCTTCGGCGTTGAACTCGCGATTTTTAGAGGTCCGTGTTTTGGTTGAGCGGGTCGGTGGTGATCACGGGCTGTTTGTTCGTGCGGCGTAGGTAGATCCTCACTCTGGCGCTGAAGCGGAATCCCACCAAGTTCCAGCAGGAGATGGCCAAGTCCGTTGAGGAGCTCACGTCTCAGTTCGAGAAGATGATGAAGCAGTTCACGGGTTTTCAGATGATGAAGCAGAGTTCTCTGGACTCGGTCAACGCCATGGGGCGTGGCAGGCGACCGCAGACCAGGCGTTCGGTGATTTACGCCAGCAGGCGGAGGGCGCTTCTTTGTCTTATGAGGCGGTCACGAAGCAGGTTGATCTCGCCACGTCGCGCATGGACACTCTTGAGGCACGGCTGACGATGGCTCCCGCAACCGCATCGCCGGTTCACCCTCCACCAGCTTCGAGGCCGATGGACCTCAACCTTGCTCCCAGATCATCCTCGTGCTCACCTGTGAGGGACGGGGAGCAGCCCAAGGGGCACGACGAGCACTGCGGCGGGATCCTAGGACCCCGGCCGTAGGTCTATGACAAGGGTATGTTCGCGAACCCAAAACATCCTCCATTCGTTTCAGTTGAGGATGAGCCTGCCGCAAATTGTCGTTCACCTCCGTTTTCGAAAATGGAGTTCCCAAAATTTGATGGTGATTTCCCTCGCCTCTGGCGCGATCAATGCGAGGTTTTCTTCGAGGTGTACGCCATGCATCCATCTCTGAAGACACGGTTCGCTACCCTGAATTTCAAAGGAGTTGTTGCGTCCTGGTTTTAGACGATTCAGAGAAATGGGCGCATCACCGATTGGGATAAGCTCTGTGATCTTGTGATGAACAAGTTTGATAGGAATCAATACCAACTCTTGCTGAAGCGGTTTGACAAGCTGAGGCAGAAAGATTCGGTGGAGGAGTACCAGCTCGAGTCTGAGAAGCTTGCTCAAGGCTTTGTGTTGTACAATGATGCTTATGATGATACTTACTTTGTGACTCGCTCTGTGGATGGCCTTAAGGAGGAGATTCGTTCAGTCATATCCTTGCACAAGACTATGGGGGTGTTTGGTTGAGTTTTTGGCTTTGGCTTTTGGCCCCAAAAGCCAAAAGCTCAACCAAAGGGGTTGCTTTTGGATGCTGCTTTTTCAGAAGCAGCTGCTTTTCTGTAGTTCATTTTTGAAAGCTGGTTTGATCCTGCTTTTGGTTTTTGGCTTTCTGCTTTTTGAAATTGGTGGAATAAAAATCTCTTCCATAGTTGTTTCAAGAGAGATAAAGATAGAAGATGTATTTTATACTTGTTTAACCAAACAGCTTTCAGCTTTTCTACAGCTCACAGCCCACAACAGCTTTCTCACAGCTCACAGCCGACAGCAGCTTTTTCCCACAGCCACAGCTCAACCAAACACCCCCTATAGATGTCAACACTGCCAGTGCATTGGCCCTGCTTCAAGAAGAAGAACTAGCCAGAAGCAAGGGCAAGTTTGGAGGCTATTCCAGGGGTAAAGTCAAGTCAAGCTATGACAAGACCAGGGTGTCTGAATCTGAGAAGGGGAAAGGAGAGGGTCAGAGTAAAGAACATGATGGCAAGTTGGCCGCTCTAAGAGAATTGAGAAGGAAGAATGGTTTGTGTTTCAAATGTGGGGCCAAGTGGAGCAACAACCACAAATGTGCTGCTCAGGTACCCCTTCATGTCTTGGATGGAATTTTAGATGCTCTGGGACCGATTGATGATAGTGAGTCAGAGGTGCCTTTTGAGGTGGAAGATGAAATAATAGCAACTGTATCTCAACCCAATTCCTTAGTGTTAGAGATGTGGGCCCGGGGTACCCTCACAGACCATATATTTGGCCCATCAACGGAGGACGACCGATGAGGAAGCCTGCGAGGACTAGGCGCAACTACCAACTTGAAGATCACGACGTATCAAGGATATCTGCCGCCATCACAGCTATGGTAGGATAGAATTGATTTGTCCTAACCAACTAGGAATCCAATCTATAGCGCCGATCGCCCTCATTGTAACCCTATCCTTTTGCCTATATAAAGAGGGATAAGGGCTCTGCGGTCGTCACGTCCACCACAACACCATCACCTCATTCCAATCTACCTCATAGCTAGGAGCAACAGCCCCTGTAACCGAGCATACGAATACAAGAAGAAGTAGCAACTGGACTTACGGTTTTTACTCGCTTCCTGAGGGCTCAAACCAGTGTAAATCTCTGTGTCTCGTGTGCAACCATCTGGATCAATCTACGTGATCACGTTGCTAGGCATTGCCGGAGCTAAACAATCCAACAGTTGTGCGCCAGGTAGGGGCCTTTCGTGTTCAGATTAATATTGTGTTTCAGATGTGAATCATCATCAACATCGACGACGCCGTGGAGAGGATGCAGTCGGGCGAGAAGATCACCGTTGGCAGCCTCGAGTTCACCGTCGACCAGTTTTGGGACTTGCATCTACAAGAACCCAAACTACCTATGGAAGAGGAGGAGCAGCCTCCCTCGATCTGCGTGTTCTTCGCCGGATTGGAGGAAGCCGTGAATGTTGGGCCCTACGCTCTCGCCCAACATCTCAACTGCTACGGACGCGATGTCTTCACCAAGCTTGGCCGAGAGAGCGATCTCGAAGCCACCCTCCGACTTTGGGAAGATCCAAACTGGACCCCCCGATCGGATCTACAATTGCCACCCGATCACTTCCTTTCTGGCTTCCTGGCCGGATTAAGGAAAGCGGCGGCAACTTACTCTAACTGGCTTCAACAAGCCCTGGTGGAACCCACCAAACCTCACACCGAGGACCACCCCATCTGCGGTTCTCACTCTCCCAAACGTTTCGATGACCTGGTTACCCAGTTCATCGAGATGATCGCTAACGGCGACAAAAATATGGCTGACATACCGGAAGATGTTCGTCGGGATGATCGCTAACGGTGACAAAAATATGGCTGACATACTAGAAGATTGGGAACATGCAGAGGACGACGAGCCTATCCTAGATCTCGATTTCGATGAATATGATCAGTTCCTCTTCAACAACCCAGATTTAGAGGAGGAAAAGGCACTAAGTTCGAGGAGCAACCCGAGTGTTATATGAATCTACAAAACCCCGAGCCACCTCGGGAAGCACTTGAGAAGCTCACGCTCGAAAGCGCAACACCGCCGTCAGGAGACGTTACCATCTCAGACGCCCCATACGAGACTAGTGACAAAGCGCGCATACGCCTCCTTCATTAGAATGATGATCTCGAAGCGGAAAACAATCACCTTCGCCAACAGCTCAACCAGTCTCCTGACACTCAGCAGATTCAAGTTGAGTACACCCACCCCATGGGTGGCCAAAACTTGGCTAATCGTCCCTACGGGACCATCAGGATGTTTCAATCGGCTCCCAGGGCCGAGCCAACGATGCACCCAACAACTCGAAAATCATGGTTCTGTAGGGATACTCCCGAAGTACGCCACGGGCCTGCTCCTCATGATCACCAGCAATGCCTTCCATGGACCAGGGGCCAACCAACAGGAGGACCTAGAGCATATCGCCCCCCAATCTGATCTATGGTCGACCAAGGAATAGGTAAGATGCTCGTTTGTTGATCAACACACAAAAATAGGAAAACGATACTTGTGGCCCTACCCAACATTCAACAGCTCCCGGGAAGCAGACTCAGCCACCAATCAAACTCGAGTATATCATCCTGAGAACAGCCTCGATCCCTCGCAAGAGACAATCCTATCGAGACATGTTCTAAAGGATCATGAACAACCCATGTTAGAATCACAGCTTCGCTATGACCCACCTCGCTAAAGATTGCCTTGCTTACCACAAGCATGTCGTTCTGAAAGCCGAAAGGCAGACAGATTAAGAGGGGTACTCGGGAGACCGTGATGATGATCAAGGCCCCGATGCGGCTGCTAGACGCTCCATGCTCATCTTCGGTGGCCCTCAAGCCTACTAGGATCGAAGGCTGCAGAAGCTTGACTCATAGACGGATATATGCGACCGCACCGGCTGCCCTGCTATACCTATGCTGGTCAGAACGACCAATTACCTATGATCGAACCGATCATCTAGACTAGGTGGTTGAGGTGGGCCGATTCCCTCTGGTGGTAACTACGGTCATCGAGAACATGAGGGTGACGAAGATCCTCATGGACGGAGGCAGTGGCATCAACATCCTTTACAAGGATGCCTTCAACAAGCTCAACGTGGACATAAGGAAGCTGCACGCATCATAGTCCCCCTTCCATGACATCGTCCCCAGGTGGCGCGTCATGCCCCTAGGTACAATAGATCTCTCTGTGACATTCGATGACGCGGTACACTACTAAAAGGAGACACTCTCCTTCGAAGTTGTTGACTTCCAGGGACCTTACAATGCCATATTCAGGAGGCCATGTTACTCTAAGTTCATGGCAGTCCCGAACTATGCCTACCTCAAGTTGAAGATGCCAGGACCACACAGTGTAATCACGGTGTTAGGAAACTTCTAGAGCGCCTACCAATGCGAGAGGGATGCCGTCAAGTACGTGGAGGCCAATAACTTGGACTTGGGGGCTTTGAGTCTCCCCTACTCAAGGCCGGGGAAGAAGCTCCTATCAATGACTCTGGGACAATAGCTTGCCACCACCCACGACCCGTCATCTTCGACTCAGCCGCCGGCTTTGACCCCTATGGCCCTCATCGTCGGATCTTGAGAAGACAGCCAATGACCCACGGTTATGTTGGCCTTTTATTTTTTTTTCTAAATTTTAGTTATCATTTATATCTTGCAAAGAACATTTATTTGTTACATGAATAAACTGCGATCTCTCTCGAGTATCTTATGAAGAACCTCTCTGAGTTGCTTAGGGGCTAACCTTTGCAGCTGTTGTGTTCCTGTCTAGCATGTTCACATGTTATACTAACTTATCAACGTGCTCAGGGGCTACATTGATAACCATACGCGTCGCCCACTTTTACTTTCTCAATAGATCAATATCTCATAGGCCTTGAAATGGTATAAGTGACTTAACAAGACCTTGCGTGGACTCAACCAAAGTGTTTCATCTTGGTTGAATAATTCCTAGGTAGTTGGTCTAAAGCTTAAACCAGCATCAAAAACTAAAGATAGTGAAAGATAGAGCATATAAAGTCGGGTGCAGCACATTACAAGATGTCCTCAAGCGCTGCATGAATCTTCTGACGAGTCAGGCATACTGTCCTATACTATCACGAATAGATCCACATCGTTAATTATGGCCTCAGAAGGCTTTATAGCCTATTACTAAATCTGCCTATACAACAAGGGATCCGTGTCAACGGGTTTCCCTCTGATGGAGCCGATGTTCAAGCCGGTGTAGATTGTCCCGACAGTGACTAGAGCCATGTGTGCCCCGGTGGATAAGTCATACTAGGCAACTTCCTCCAAGCGCCTTGGGATCCCCCTCAGCTAGGAAGCCACCTCTAACAAAGAGCTAGGCCCTCCTGGCTGAGCATAGGCCACCTGGTAGGTAGCGCAGCTAGCCGTGACTACACTCTGGAGCTCGTCTTCAAGGGACCACACCTAAGACACGTACTTCGCCTCCATGGACGAAAGGGTCCCTGCGTGCAGCTGCTCAGCTTCAGTAGCTACGGCCTCTAGGTTTGCATAATTAGACTTACACTTAGCAAGCTCGTTCTTAAGGCATCTCGCCTTAGCCGACTCCGATGCGAACAAAGTGTGTTAGTCCAAAAATCCACATACAAGCGTAACACGATTCATTGCCAAAAACAAAACATACCTTGGATATGCTTTTAGAGCTTCTATGTCTCTTCCTGAGCAAGCGCCTGTTTCTACCTCTCCCTCTAGTATGTAGAGCCAGAGGCGCAGAAAAGCAGCCTTCTCTTGGGATAGCCTGACAATAGCCTCGGTAGCAACTGAAAATGCAATAAAGGTTTTACAAGCCTCACCAAACATTAAGGAGAATGGTCCTGGTGGAAACCCTACCTTGGGTCTCATCCTGATGGTGCTTTAGGGCCACCACCGCTCTCCCTAGCTCGGCTATCCATGCCTTTGCTTTATCGCCCAACCAAGAGATCCTCTCATGGATGAACGTGGATTTGGCTGAGGAATTCTTCTGAAGATACTACAAGAGTAAGATGACATAAGTCTTAGCTTCATTTAGAATGAATCAACCAAAGACTCAGGGGCTAGACCCATCGGGTCCACTGTGTGGCCCTGAGTATAAACCAAGGGCGACACTCGCCTAGGTGCAACCACCAGTTCGGCGCTCTGGGGCTAGAACTCCCAATGCAGATCATACCTCCAGGGTGGCACTAAGGGAATCCACAACCAAGATGCTCTTGGTCTTCATGGCATCGCCCAGGGCTCGCAGTGCAGCGGACAAACTATTTGCGTGTTTCACCATCCCATCCAGCTCTCCGAAGCCGAAGACAACACAGCGCCGTTCCTCGACATCGTCAAATAAGCTCTCGCCTTTAGCGTTGAAAGCTTGCAGCGATGGACCTCCCCCTGCTCGTTTGGTTCAAAACCCAAGAGGGACTAGGTGGATGTCATCCACCTATGGTGGAGAGTCAACTCGCAGCAACACCCTCTTGAGGCCATCCTCTAGAATAACTTCCAAGGATGACCTCGATGGATCAAGCTCGTGAACCGGCTCAATGATAGGCTCTTTCCTTCGGGCACCCACACTAGGAACCCAAGTAGGTTCACCATACATAGGCCCCGCCTGGGTCACTAGAGAAACATCTTCCTAAGCATCCACCAAAGGTGGTGCACCAGTGTCGATATCAACCATGAAGTCATTAAGGGTAACAACAACCCAAATCTTCTCTAAAATACTCAAATCCTCACTCTTGTTTAGGCAAACTCTTGGAGCTATGATCTTGCTAGTGCTGTCTAGCGTGATTGCTTCGAGCAACCTCTCGTTTGATAAGGTATTCGACTGGGAACTGTGCCCAAAAAGCAAGCATCAGGAACTCATCACCCAACAAAATCATGAGATAAAGGAATTGAACTTACATGTTCTCATCACTAGGAACATCCAGCAGTGTAGGCTTCTTCAACCGCCTGCGTGAGGTCCCAGAACCTTGCTCCAAGGGGACATACTCCACCTTTGGGCCAAAGTTGCCAACGACCGTCCTGGGCGATAGCTTGTCATTGGTGGGCCTAGGCGACCCCATAGCCCTCGGCACTGTGAACAACTCATGGTATGACAAATTTACATACACCAAGGCCATGACTGGTCAAGGATAACCAATGTACCTAGCACTACTGATGCCTACTCTCGGCATTGCCTCTTCTTCTTCCTCTCGGGGGCTTCATCCCCCTCATTGGTGCTTACAGACTCTGCTGTAGCCCTGTGCCTCCTCGTCCGCATGCCCGAACCCGACATGCTGCGACCAACATGGCTTGGGCAAGGAGCAGGGACAATGGCATTCAACTCCTCTCAAAGTGCGGACATCTCACCATTACTGGTGGATGTCTCCGTACCATCAGTCCTTTGCCCCCGAACCTTGTCCAAAGGGGCCCTGGAGCGGTACTTTCGGTGATCCTGCAAAACGGAGCAAGTTACATGAGGAAATCGAAATGGGTTGTCAACTGATCACCGAATGATTGACACCTCACCGGGTTCTCGTCATCTCTTGGCTTCACGCTTAGGGGATCCACCAGACGGTCTTTGCCTATGAGCTAGGATTTCAGACCCAGCACCTTGTTGGTAATAGCCAACACCTTAAGCGCGGTCATCAGCTCGATGGGCTCCACCAATGGACTAACGGCGTTAGGAGAGTCACACATCAGGGACGCACGTTCCCTCAAGGGCTAGATCCACCTCTGAAAAGAAAGCCGCTAGGAAAGCTTGACTGGTAACCCTTCTCCTCTGATGATAATCCTATTGGCCACTCTCGAGTTTGTCCGCCTCTTTCTCTACCAATGGAAGAGGGGGTGGGAGCTTGTGAGAAAAGGTCGGAGCCAAGCAGTCATAAACATAAAACCACTTCTTCGCTCAATTTAGGATGTTGGAAGGGAGATCGATGTGAAAGAAGGGAGATTTGTCGGGTGCTTTGATCTAAAGGCTGTCGACGACCTTCCAGCAAGACTAAGGAAGAACGTTTTAGCAACGACAATACAACGTCTAGTGGGGTTTGATTCCCACAAAGTCTTCACAATAGGATATGAACATCACCAGAAGCACGATCCCGTTCATGGTCAGGTGGTGTACCTACGTGTCGTGGTATCGGAGGTTATCTCAGACAAACCAGTGGATGGGCACCCCGAATTCGTGGCGAAAGAAGTCGACGAAGACTACAATTTCACTGGAATCAGGGGTGGGCATGTCCTAGACAAGGGCACACCGGTAACCCGAAAGCTCCCTTGGCGCTAGGAATCCCTCAACCACAAGATTCTTGATTTCCTCCTCTATCACCGTCGACACCTCCCATGGAGAACTAGGGATGGGACTCTATCCCCTTTGCTCTTCGAGCCCATATCTTCTTCACTTACTGAACTAATGGTTTTGGTTTTCTTGGCCGGGGTCTTTCTCGATGCCATGACTGCGACTGCTGGGAGGGGGATCTAGATGTGACGACGTCTGCTAGGTCAAGGTAAGCAGAGGAGTGAGCACTATTACTTTTGTCGACAGCGGCAAAGGGACGGACCGTCTCCACCCTCGACTAACCTATAAGGGCAGCTAATACTAGTAAAAAACCATTATGGACCCTGGGCCTAAGGCCCAAAATTGCTGGTGAAACCGGGTGGACCACCATTTAGGCCCCACCAAAGTGGTAGGTGCAGTCAGTGATTTCAACCTAGAATCACAAAAGCCGAACCCTATCATTTCTAGAGTGAGGGGGATGCTGGGGGGTGCTAGCTGATCCTAAAACCTCTTGTCTTGAGGCTACATAAATCTCTTGAATGTTCAAACAGGCTCTAAGTACCTTATTTCAGTGGACGTGTGCCCTACTGAGGGAAACCAGAAAACTGGTCAGCCCATGGCTGCAACCAAAGTACGAGCTCCAGAAATCTAGAAAAAAGTGTTTTATGGCGTACCCTAGCTAGTCAGGCTTTGTCCTGCCGCTTTTGGATAGCGGACGTTCACCTGTTCTACCCATTATTAACTCAACAAAAAAGCATACACCATAGCCCCAGAGGTTTACATGTGTTCGCTATTCGCCCAAGTGATCCTTGAGCTTTCGGGATTGCTGGCTTCTAGAGCCACAAACGACCGCACTTGGTCAGAGTAAAATTTTAGATTGAGTCGCTTGCATAACCCATAGTTATACTAACTACCCATTGGGTCAGGAAAGGGCCCCCATAAAAATGCAAGGCCAGGTTTGACTGAACAAAAATCTTCAAACCACCCGATTTAATCGGGACACAGGTAGTGATGTTCAAAATCAACAAAAGTCATTATTTTTCGATTAAACTCTGCTGCATTTTACATCACCTGGTTTACAATAACCAAAATCTATTAGAAACTGCTACAGTTATGATAAGGCACTTCACCACTCAAGCGATGGACATCTCATGAAGCGTAATAGTTGAACAAAGGTGCACCGTGACCCTCACCCCGCCTTCAACCTTCAGGAGCAGGGACAACGCTTGGAAGATGCCTTCGGGAGTCCCACCTCACAGAGCTTCCTCTAACATCCAAGTGGAGGAGAAGCCCCATGAGGAGGGCGGCTCACACCATCTTCTATGGCGTCGGGGAGGAGCAAACAATGTCGATTCGGTGGTGTCAAGCCTCTAAATCGATACACGAGAGCACCCAATTCGAGATCTGTGGGGTAAAGGGTTTCCCGGCAATAGCAAGCTGCCCTTTACTAACCCGGAGAGCCCCCGAGTGCCGACCACCTATGAGCCCAGCCACCGTTCCCTCAGCGACTCAGGCCACTAATGGTATTGTTCCTTCCCATCTTCGTAGAACTTCCTCTAACACCCAAGGAGAACGGCCACCGCCAGGCCACTGTGGAACCCGATCTTGAAAGACTTCTCCCAACGTCGGCGTGACCGCCAAAAATCGCCATGCACCATGGCGCACAACCAGAATCGCCACTCTCATACTTCGTCTAAGGATAGGGGATTTGGGGAAGAAAGGAGGGTGAGACTCACTGGCCTCCCTACCCTTCTACTTAAATAAGCGTCCTGAGGATGGTGGTAGGGGAGTGGGTGGTTGGCATTAAAAACGCACTCAGGCATTGAGAGAGTTCCACAAAGTAAAAGCATGGGAAACAGAATGGTTAGAGTTCCCAGGCACCACTATCCTTATCTTTTATAGGATTCAATGATGTGCATGCGATGCGTTCAAATGGGTAGGAGACTTCCACCCGATGGAATCCCGAAACTCGAGAAGGCATTACTACCAATCAGTGCAACGCGCACAGTCATCCTAATACTCGGGACCTTCTGACTGTATCCAAGCATCTTGGCACCTAAGATGTGTTCATCGAGACCTATGGCACCCGAATGTTACAAGGACTCATAGCACCCGAAGGATGGTACAGCTCTATGAGCCTGTCATTAAATCCTATAGGGGCTACTATCAGAGATATGGGACCGGGGTATCCTCACCGACTATATATCCGGCCCATCAATGGAGGACGACTAAGGAGGAAGCCTACGAGGATGTTGGTATTTATTAATGCAAATATAATATGACGGATTCCACAAGCACACAGGATACCATTGTAGCATTTTACCGGGAGTATTTCAGGTATCATTATTTATATTTTATCACATGGAAACAATGAAGTAAAGATTTATTGGATAACAAAGGAATGTCTACTAATCAACATACCTACATAGCTAAAGCAAGGGGTAAAGGTAATGATAGGAATTAAGCATAATGACACTCAGGGGATAGAGCACTAAGACAATGTAAACTAGTCAACTCAGGAGAACAACGGGTGAGGTAGCTTGTACAATATTCTTATTACATGGTCAAAGTATATATACACCCAACTATAGCTAAGACTAACTCTACTTTTGTGTACTTTAGGACGCCACTTAGACAGTAGAGCATCACGAAGGATAACTCTACTGACGCGTCTATGGTCCTACAATTTAAGAACCTGCTCTATTCGGTATGGACTACAAAGGATAGACAGGGCTATCACCTCCCACTGCTATCACATAACCAGGGAACAGGGTGTACTCATGGGTAGAGCATTGTATAAGCACCATGCTTACATGAAACTCGGCTACTTAGCCTAACCGATAAACCAGCAAGCTAAGTGCTCTATGAACCCGCACACAAAAGTATTGATAACCTCAACTAAGCAAGATACATATTAAAAGTAAGCATAGCCATGTAGATAGGAATATGATGAATTGATAATAAGTCTTACAAGATGTAGAAGTGAAGATACAAGGCTTTATCGAGCCTCCAAGATTAGATCCAGAACTTGAGCATGAGCCCAACTCGACCCTCACTCCCGAGCTACTAATCTACTACATTGGAAAGTTCTAGACCTATTCCTTCTGGTGTGTCTTGATCTAAATCAGAGATATGAATTAGTTTTTTCTAGGGTGTTCTCAAGGAGGGTGGTACATGGCCATATATATAGGGGGTAGCATCAATTCTGGACCCTTGAATCAAACTGACTTGAATAAACAGCGTAGATGTGATCTTTAAGGCAGTGGAGAACCGTCATTCGAAGGAGACATTGAACCATGGGTCCCACAGACTAGCCGATCTGTAGGTAGGGCTGGCTGGCCCTACTTGGTAGCCCCTCGCAGTCTTCTTCGGTGTGGTGTCCTCTGGAACCATTTGGAGTTGTTTACGTCGTGGATAATTATGATTAAATTTGACCACCTTGACGGTTTTCTAGATAAACCCTGCTGAAAACACAGATTTACCAAAACTCATAGAATTTGTTTGTTTAAACCCCTAGACCTATGTTTGGTGATGGAATTAAGTATATATGCAAGTTATATTGATGGTTTATGATTGATGTTAACAACCATCAACAAGCTCCCCCACACTTAACCTTTGCTCGCCCCTGAACAAAGCTAAACTCAGCAATGGATCAGGAGTTGCTACAATGCTTTCACTCCTCAAAAGTACACATGCATTCAATCAGAAATTCTCCTCCAGATTAGAACAAACTATTCTAACTTTCAAACTTACCCATATTACCTTCTATCAGTACGGGACCCACGAGATACCCCACAAGGAAGGGAGAAGACCTAGTCTAATTAGGATTCTTTCCCTATAATCTTAGTAACAGTATTACTCTGTAATCCTACTAGGAACTCTCATTGTAAACCGACTAGAACTCTGGCCTCCTGACTATATAAAGGAGGGCAGGGCTCCTTGGATCAGGGGTGGAAGAGAACAATTGTACACAACACAATACTTTACAATCAATCCAACGAAAAGGCCAACGCTGACTGGACGTAGGGCTATTACTCGATCAAAGATCGAGGGTCCAAACCAGGATAAATCGACTATCTCTTGCGTTAACCATCGAGTTCTGTATACGTTGAAGCCCGAACATACTGCCTCGGGTACCCCCATGGCAGACTATCGGTGGTCAAACATCGACAGCTGGCATGCCAGGTAGGGGCTTTCGGCGACTTTGCACCCGAGAGCTCGATGGACCTCGACAACATGATCTTCTCAAAGGGATCAACCTTCATCTTCAGTTCATGGATCTGCAAGGCAGGCGACGATGGCAAGCTCCAAGGCCATCTCCTCGAAGATTCAGATCATCATCAGGACTTTTTCATTTCGGCGACAATGACAGATCAGCTTGCCAGAAGATTCGCGCAGCTCGTGATGTCCAATCCAACTCGGATTTCATGACTTCACGCATCTGATTCAAACTCAAGTTCCGCTGCCGAGACGGAGTCTTATCCGAGTTCTTTTAGAAAACCGAGTTCTTTTCCGACAAAGCTTTGGAACACGATGTCAACCTATCAAGAATACTACTCGGAGTACACTCGGAGTACTTCAAGGAAGTCGGGTCCTCTTCCGTTCGGACTCCACAACATGACAACATCTTATTAGACATGGCCCAAAGGATCCACCTATCCCGTGCTTAGAATGCCACTGAAAGGAGCCCCGGAAGGTCTCATCTTAACTATAACCTCTCAAGACTACATCGTCCACTGGCCAGGTTCCGTTCCTGAGGATAGTGGCGCTCAACTAGTCGACAATGCGACAACAACAGCTCTACCCTACCAAGAAGGAGACTCGATCTGTGACCTTGAAGCTTCTACTAAAGTTATCAACAACTTTGACAGTACAGAAACCAAAGACAATGATGGAACAACTCACGCTAGAGAAGTATTCATGATTCGCCGTCCTCGATCACCATTAGTCCCCCCAGAGGCACCCGATGTTAGGTCTTTAGATGAATCTGAATCCAACATATCACCATTTATCCAGGGGCATGATGGTGAGACTGAGAGTCAGAGGCAAGCCAGAGAGAGAAAGAACAAATTGAAACAAGGACGTCAATGTCATGCTAAACAATGAAAGGACACTTGGATCGAATATGAGTCAGACCTAGCTGAGTACAATAGAAGGACGAGCAGTGAATACACCTTACGATAAGATTCGAGAAGCACTAGAAGAACTCAGGGCGACTTCATATCCCAATGAAAAACAAGAACAGCTCCGAGACTTCCTCCGATCAATAGTCCTTAGGACGCACGACGGAAGGGCAGCATCTCATGAAAAGGAAGATCAAAATCAAAGGAAGTCCGCCTTCGCGAGACTTGGACCAAGTGGAAGTCACAACAGAGAAAGTAGAAGAAATCATAGCCAAAACGACCGAGTCAAACAACCAAGAAAGGCCAGAAGCAAAGCACCTACTCGGACTACCACGCAAAGCTACTCTCACCAAGACAACAGTTGGCAAGAAGGGGGCGCTGAATCAGAATACATAGAAGCCAGAACGCATGTTAGATTCCCCTATTTTGTGAACAGACTTGCTTCAACATGACTGCCTCACAAGTTCAAGCCGTCCAACCACTCCAAATATGATGGCTGTAACATCCTGGCCCAGGGCTTAACAGGATTAATAGGATACTCATACCAATAAGTTGCAACTTTTTTTTCGGAAGCCCATCTGCAAATAACTCTGAGGTTAAGCGTGCTTGGCCTGGAGCGATGGGTGACCGACCGGGAAGTTCTTCCCGGGTGCGTACGAGTGAGGACAAAGTGCGCAGAAAAGACCTGTGTTGGTCTGTGAGGGTAGTCTATATCCTAGAGAAGCTGCCAGATGTAAGCGGGCCCGGCCTCGGAGAGGCGGGACGTTACAGAATGGTATCAGAGCCGACTCTCGCGGTTTCACAGGCACATGTGTCGCAGTTGCGCAGGATGGTGCGCATGGCTGGTGTGGATCCGGCGTGGTCACACAGCATGGCACATGTGCTAGCTCTGGACATACGGACGTGGCCAAGAGAGGACGCTCCTGGCTTGGGATTGATCGATGAGGACGTCGATCTCTTAAGGGGGTGAGGATGTAACATCCTGGCCCAGGGCTTAACAGGATTAATAGGATACTCATACCAATAAGTTGTAACTTCTTTTTCGGAAGCCCATCTGCAAATAACTCCGAGGTTAAGCGTGCTTGGCCTAGAGCGATGGGTGACCGACCGGGAAGTTCTTCCCGGGTGCGCACGAGTGAGGACAAAGTGCGCAGAAAAGACCTGTGTTGGTCTGTGAGGGCAGTCTATATCCTAGAGAAGCTGCCAGATGTAAGCGGGCCCGGCCTCGGAGAGGCGGGACGTTACAATGGCAAGACCGAACCAAAGCAATGGCTCAGGATTTACTCGCAATCGATTGAATTGGCTAGAGGAGACGATGACATCAAAACCTTGTTCTTTCCCATGGCCCTAGAAAACATGCCACTTCAATGGTTTGACAAATTGAATCCAGAATCAATTAAAAATTGGGAGGACTTGCAAAGAGCTTTCTGTGAAAATTTCGCGGGTATTATTACACACCCAATCACCCACGCAGAGTTAAAAGGACTCAAGCAGAAAGGAGGTGAAAGTCTCAGAAATTACTATCGACGATTTGGCGAACTACGAGCTCAAGTACATGACATCACACAACGAGAAGTAATCGAAGCTTTCTCTCATGGAATCATGGCTAGGTGGCAATTTCAAGACTTCTACAAAGAAAATCCAAGAAACAACAAAGAATTCAGACAAATGGTGGAAAAGATGATTACCGCAGAGGAGAAGACATGAGAAAGATTCCTAGATAGAAACAACAGAGACAACCCAGACATGCAAAATCCTCAAAACAACAGACATCAGGAGAGAAAGCGTGGTCCAGACAACACAGTAGCGATGGCTGACAAATCAAAGAAATTTACCAAGCCCAGAAGATATGACGACATTGAGAACATACGCGTGGCAGAACCTCCTGAGAAATCGGGCCCACATGCACCTATCGATGTCTCGACAGACCTCGGATAGCATTCACGAGTTCCCAACAACTCAACAGGTCTGTCGGGTGTCCTCGGGAAACCTGAATCATCCACGATTCTCTTTTTCAAACAGGATCCCAATCATAGACATTGCAGATTACAACAGTTTATTCAAATATATACATCAGAGTAAAAGATAGCGGAAGTCTTAAGGTAACATAGGTTACAAACCAGTATTTTCAAACTTACAATACCATAAGGGTTATACAACCATAGTAGCGGGATAATATTACATTAACTTTATTTATCAAACAAACTAGTGCCTTGTCCAAAGGCCATTCATCACTCCTCATCATCATTGACTTCAAACATAGATATGCAGCAGGGACCAAAACAAGCTGTCGACGAAATATGGTCGGCAGTCTACCTAGGGGTATGCCCAAGGTAGTAGATTATCGGCAGACAGATGCGCAAGCCCCAAACAAGACGGTGACGCAAGACAGACACGAGGTTTTATCCAGGTTCGGCCGCCAAGGAGGCGTAATACCTACGTCCTGCGTCTGATTTGTATTGCTATATGTCAATGAGAGATGTTTTTTAGAGGGGTCCCCTGCCCGCCTTATATAGTCCGGGGGGCAGGGTTACAGATCTGGAAACTAATCCTAGTCAGTTACAATTGCCATATGTGGCCGGATAAGGATTCCTATTCTAACCGACCAGGATCCTGCTTGGTCGCCAAATCCGTCTTGATTCCTTGTGCGGGACTCCGATCAGGTTAACTGGGCCGCACGTCATCTTTCGGGTGGACTGAACCCATCGATCTGGGCCAGCCCAAGCTTAGCCGTAAGGGTATAGGGGTTAATACCCCCACAGCTAGTCCCCGAGCATCATATATTATGCTGCGACACGCCATTTGAGCCTTCTCCGACAAGCGAGGCTTAAATTCTTGACGCCTCCAACCACCGTCATCACCGGAGAAGTAGGTTGTCCGAAGAATGTATGGTGCTCTTAAAAAAAAGAAAAAGATTTCTATCCTGAGAAGTGTGCCCACTTGTATTTCTGAAAAGAAATGTAAGTGGTCTTGAAGCATAGCATCCTTAAACGTCAGAAGCGTAGGGGTCGAAAAACAAACACATTCACCGCAAGGTGAAGTGTGCCCACTTAGTCCCCGAGCTTGCTGGAAGGCAAAGTATGAGCCTTGTAGCAAGGTCTAAAAGAAAAGTCTCTTAACTGTATGCGAGTACAAATCACATGTAGCCAAGGAGAACCACTATTCAAGCAGTGGTCGGGACAGTCCCCGAGCATACTAATAATCCTCATAATCATTCAAAACACAGGGGTCGATTTATACAAACACATTCACCGCAAGGTGAAGTGTGCCCACTTAGTCCCCGAGCCTGGTAGTAGGTGACGCAGGTACGTGGTGCCAGGGTCTATCGCTGAGATTAAGAATCCAATTACCGTACAGGCAAAACAAGATACACCGGCAGGTGCATCGTATCGACGTAGTCCCCGAGCTTGCTGGAAGGCGAAGTATGAGCCTTGTAGCGAGGTCTAAAGAAAAGTCTCTTAACTGTATGTGAGTACAGATCACATGTAGCCAAGGAGAACCATTATGCAAGCAGTGGTCGGGGCAGTCCCCGAGCACGGCCGTGGTCGGAGACATCCCCGAGCACAAAAGTGGCCTGGGCAGTATCCGAACACATTAGTGGTCTGGGCAGTCCCTGAGCACATTAGTGGTCTGGGCAGTCCCTGAGCACATTAGTGGTCTGGGCAGTCCCCGAGCACAAAAGTGGTCTTGGCAGATCCACGATCACTTGCGCTGCTTGTACTATTATTTTGTGTACTTTTCCCTATTCTCTGCCAAGGCCAGTCTGACACGTCTGGTCAAAAAAGTAAAGAGATACAATACGTCATTCCGTCTTCTTCTTCTTCTCTCTTTTTTTTTTTTTTTTTTTTTACCAACAGTCGGTTGACACCTGTATTGAGGTGTATCAGTGTGGGCCCCCTTACACCATCAACGAAGAGGCGCGTACACTGTTAACGAAGGAGCGCGTTTATTGGCGCAGATTTCGAGGTTGTGTGAACAACCGTCTGCGGCGCGTGCGCACGACTCCCAATATTCTCGGGCGGACGAAACGACGGTGCTCTTTGTTTTATATAATGCAGATCTGGTAAGTTGCTCATACCATTCCCCATTGTCATCCGCCGCCGCAACCTTCTTCCTCCTCCTGCCGAACCCTATTTCCCAAAAATCATCACCAATCCCCTCGGTCTCCCGCACCGACCCACTTCGTAAGGACGAACTAATGGCGAAGAGAGACGCCCAGAAGAAAAGCGGGGTCATGGCGAAGGAATGGTGGAAGTCGCGGAGCAACGAGCAGACCATCGAGGACCTCGTCGCCATGGGAGTGCTCCACAACAAGGCACTTGCGGGATGGCGTGCACCGGAAGGAGAAAGCTTCCCCGATCCACAACCAGGTGAGATTGTGGTCTTTGAAGATTTCTTCAAAAGGGGTTTTGGGATTCCAGTGCACCCTTTCCTTCAGGGTCTCTGTTTGTACTACGAGATTGGGATTTGCAATCTGCATCCCAACTCGATTCTTCTTGTCTCCACCTTCATCCATCTCTGCGAGGCTTATGGCGGCTTCCAGCCCCATTTCGACCTCTTTCGCCACCTATTCTGTCTTTGGAAGAAAGGGAGCGGTGGCTCGAAGATCGCCGGAGGCGTTTACCTGAACCTGCGCGACGGCATGAAGGCTCAATACCTGCACTGCCCCTGGAACACCTCATTGGACGAGTGGTACAAGAAGTGGTTCTACATCCGTGAAGAGCCGAACACCATCACTCTGTGCGATGTAGGCTTGATTCCAGAGAAGAAAAGCAGCTGGTCGGAGAGGCCCGAGAACTTGGAGCAGATCGCCGAACTGCTCGGGATGATCCCGTGGGGAAGGCTTGATGGCCCGAGCGTTGTTGGCAACTTCATCAGCCGAAGAATTCAGCCTTGCCAGAAAAGGATTCACCCCGGCTTCGAGTACCAAGGAGGCGCTGATCCGACGAGGACCAGAAAGGAGCCGCTCGACAAGATGGAGATCAAGGCCAGGATTGGAGAGCTGTTCAACCTGGCCGATCCCAATTACATTGCACTGAACGCCATTGAACACGCCTTCAAGCTGGCTCGCCCTCCCCCAAAGGTAAATGACGCCTCCTTTTAACTGTACAGTCATGTTGCATCGAGAAATAACTGTCTTTTCCTTCGTTGTGTGTCTCAGTGTAATGGCCGTGACCGGGCAGGAGTGTTTGTGTCGCCTCCCCCCGGTGTAGAATGGCCGCAAGCTACTGGGCCAACCGCCCAGACCAGCGCCAGAACCGACGGCGTTCACTGGGCGGTACTTGAGACCGTAGAGGACGCCTCGACCAGAGCCGCTGGCAAGCGTCCGGCTGCCAGCAAACGACGTCAAGCCATCTTCCCCCCATCGGACGACGAAGCAGAGGATGCAGACATCTTCCGGCTCGTCCCCCGAAAAAGGAGAAGGCAGGTGGGACCGTCAGAGCAGGGTGGCTCCTCTGTGCCAGCAGTGGTCACAGCACCGACCACTGCAACACAGAGCACGAACGAAGAGAACATGCCGCATCAAGCTCCGACGCCCGTACCGGAAGTTGAAAAAGTCCTGGTGGAAACTGCCGAGCAAGCGGAGCAGGGGCGGTCGAGGAGACGTTCCTTCCTCACATCCTTCCGCAAATCAAAACTGTAAGTATCTGTACTTTTGATGTAAGCTTTGCATTTTGCATTGGATGCTATTATCTTCTGAATTTGTCTCTGAATGTATTAGATCGGCGTCCACCGAAAGCCCCGACCAGCTAACTGGGTGCGGAACGTCCTCTCCGACAACGGCGAGACAAACTGCTCAGCAACCAGCCGTGGAGGAGCCCATGGCAGGGACACCGCCTGGGACTCGGCCGGCAGACGACCAGACGCCAGTCCCCGAGCAGAATACAAGTGCTCCAAGCACAAACGCTGCTGAGGCGGATACCACAGCGCCACGGGAGCTGGATCTAGCCGAGGGGCAGCAGCCAGAAGTTGACCGGAATAAAGGTGCCGACGCGACGGCTCGTGGGAAAGCCCTGGTGGTCGTGGAGTCTGCAAACTCCGGACCACTGCCGCCTCCCGAACAGGAGGCTGAAGAGGATGAAGTGGAAGAAGTCCTTGGCCGTCCCCAAGATAGACGACAACATGTATATGTGTCGCGCTATCGGAACGACGAATGGGTCATGCACGAGGAGATCCCAGAGGTCGAGGAAACCTTAAGAGTTGAACGGGCGGCCAAACGCCTGGTGACTGAAGTCCAGGTATGTTTTAGCTTTAGTCCTTGACCCTGTTGTGTAGTCGAACTGTCTGACGTAGCTTGTCTGTATGCAGGACGTGATGAAAACTGCAAGGTACCGAAAAAGGTGCTTCGACCAGATAGAAGTAATCATGAAGACCAATAAGGAGCTGACGGCTGAAGTGGAACGCCTACGGCGCCAACTTGAAGCCACCGACCAGGAGAGGACAAACCAAGAAGCACAGAATCAAAACCTGGTCGGCCAGCTCAAAAACAAAGAGCAGGAGAAAACAGGTAAGTGTTCACCGTATCATAGCAAGTGCTGGACTTGTGTTGTTTTGTTCTTGACAGTAATAGCTGTAATGCAGGTTTAGAAGCTGAAGTGACCCGCCTCCAGGGGGAGAACAGCCGCGCGCTTGCAGAATGTGGTCGCTTGAAGGAGGACAACGAGAAACTGGCACGCCGCCAATCGGAACTCCAAGACCACACTAACAAAATGAAGGATGACTTGAAAAGTAAGCACTCCAGACCACCTTTCTCGTTCAATCGCCCGCACCGCCTTGTCGTGTCATCACGTTTGATGTCTTGTACTGTTTTCAGTTCTGAAAGTCAATGCCAAGAGGCACCTTGAGGCCGTGATCAAGGAGCGCGACGACTGGACAGCACAGTGCCTGAAGGCCTCCGAGGAGCGGAACACGTGGAGCAAGCGGTGCCAAGAAATGGCAACTGGCATTGTGCCCGTCCTCGACCTTATCGACCCGGCGCTCACAGAGGAAGAGCTAAGGACACCTCAGCTCGGACTGGTCGAGAGATGCAAGCAAGCATGGGGATGGTTCCAAGACTTCGTGAAGGAGGCGGGTGAGTACACAGGTGCCCATGTGCTAAGCATGGTGCGTGCTCACTACCCCCTGATCGATCTCAAACGCTTGGAGGCTGGGTACCCGAAGGAGATAGACCCAGACCAGGCCGAAGAGCTTCGGACGGCCCAGCTGGACTTGTCGTCGAAGATAATTGGCGATATTAACCTGTGCGGAGGTGGGACAGCACCTGTGCAGGGTATGCCATCGACAAGCCAGCTGGAAATGCCATCAGCTACAAGCCAACCAACGAAGCCTGCGGTCTCGACCAGCCAGGCACCGGCGGGGCCATCCCCTTCAGCTTGACTAGCTCCAGAGTCCCCGAGACTCGAGTAGGGTATCAGAGGCGGCGAGCAGTAAATGCCATGCGCCCCGACCAGCCAATGTAATAGGCTTAAAGCTGTAGAAGGAGGACATAGTTGTGTTATTGTAAACTTGAGCCTTTTCAGGCAAGCTTGTAATAACGTAACTGTATATCATTATAAGCTTGTTTGTTTTATACAAAACGTACTTTAAGCTTGAAATTTTGTATTGGTGTAACTAAGTGGGAACGTGTTAACGTTCTGTTTAGTTGTACCATTTTGCTCGACACGTCATCCTGAAAAGTTTGTGCGGCCCTAGTCTGGCATGTGGTCGGAGTATGAGGTACTATGACCTGTGCACACGTGAACGCAGACAAGCCAAACTAGGGGGGACCTGCCGATCACCCGCAACGTAGAGAGCGGATCCCGTGCACGTGTTGGGAGGAACCGGAGACAGGGCCTGCTCCGAAAACCGTAGAAGGAGTGGTGGTCGGCTTGTACTGGCTTAAGTTAGAATAACCATAAAATTTGGAGTGACACATTAGAGTGGTCGGAGAAATCATAGTTGCTTTAGGAAAGTAAATCGAAAATACAAGTAGAGTTCATATCTCAGTAGTTAAGCATAGAAACGTCTAAGCTTGTCGATGTGCCATGAGTTCGGTACGTCCGTGCCGTCTAGATGAGCTAACCTGTAAGACGTTGGACGTGTGACTTCCTTGATCATGAAAGGTCCCTCCCATGGGGATGCGAGTTTGTGGACACCAGCCTGGTTCGTCTTCCACTTCAAGACTAAGTCCCCGACCACGAAGAAACGTTCTTTAACGTTCTTGTTGTAGTACCTGCGCAAAACAGCAAGGTACTTGGCCGTGCGTACGCAAGAATCAAGCCTTTTCTCTTCTGCGCTGTTGACTTCTAGCTCCCGTACTTCGTCGACCTTGCCTTCGTCGAAGTTCTCTACCCGTGCTGATCGGAAAGCTATATCTGGTGGGAGGACTGCTTCGGCGCCGTAAACCATAAAGTACGGTGAGACGCCAGTGTTACGACTGGGCTGAGTTCGGAGGCCCCAGACAACGGCTGGTAACTCCTTGAGCCATCTTCCAGGAGCTTTATCATTTTCTCTGTACATCCTCTTTTTCAATGCGTCCAAGATCATGCCATTCGCCCGCTCGACTTGTCCATTAGCTCTAGGATGCGCCACCGAGACGTATTTTACAACTATGCTCCTTTCATCGCAGAAGTCCCAAAAAGCGTTCCCGGTGAACTGAGTACCCAGATCAGTAATGATGCTGTTGGGGACTGCCGAAACGGTGGATGACCTGGTCGAGGAATGTGACGGCTTTCTCTGAGGATGCCTGTACCAGAGGCATGTATTCTATCCACTTAGAAAACTTATCAATTAGCACGAAGACGCATGTGAATTTCCCAGGAGCTGGTTTGAAAGGCCCGATCATGTCCAGTCCCCAGCATGCGAAGGGCCAAGAGGCTGGAATCGTCTGGATCTCATGTGCCGGTACATGGATTCTCTTGGAGAAGAACTGACAGCCTTCACAGCGGCGGACTAGCTTCTCTGCGTCGGCCACTGCTGACGGCCAATAGAACCCTGCTCGGAAAGCCTTACCGACCAGTGTTCTTGAGGCCGCGTGGTTGCCGCAGGAGCCAGAGTGAATTTGGTCTAGGAGATGCTTGCCTTCCTCCTGGGTTATGCACTTCATCAAGATTTCCTCCTTAGCGTTTTTGCGCCATAACTTGCCGTCGACGAGCAGATACTGCTTACTACGACGCATCAGGCGTTCATTTTCTGTTCGATCGATATAACCGCTACCGTCTGTTAAGTACTTGATGAAAGGTGTTCTCCAGTCTGGCTCATGAGTGGTCGGAAGCGGCTCGGTTGTGCTCGGCGCCGGAACCGTAGCCACTAATTGCTGGTCTGAGACTTTGTCGGTCGTTGAATCTTCGTCTTCAATGGAGGGCGTGAGCAGGTCTTGGACGAATACGCCATGTGGGATTTTGGCTCGGGATGATCCTAACTTTGACAACGCATCCGCTGCCTGGTTCTTGTCCCGGACCACGTGTATGTACTCGATGCCATAGAACCTGCCTTCCAGCTTTCTTATCGATTTGCAATATGCGTCCATCTTTTCACTGGTCGTGTCCCAGTCCTTGTTGAGTTGGTTGATGACCAAAGCCGAATCTCCGTAAACATAGAGACGTTTAACTCCAAGCTCAACCGCAATGCGTAGACCATGCAAGCATGCTTCATACTCGGCGGCATTATTAGATGCTGGGAAATAAATCCTGAGGACGTACCGGAGCTGCTCCTTGGATGGTGATATGAAAAGAATTCCTGCTCCCGCACCGTCAATGTTGAGAGAACCGTCAAAATACATCGTCCAATATTCGTCGGATCTCGGAGAAGCAGGCGTGCTTAAGTCTGTCCACTCGACGATGAAATCGACGAGTGCCTGAGACTTGATTGTAGTACGGCTTGCAAATTCCAATGAAAAGGGGCATAGCTCCATTGCCCATTTGACGATGCGCCCGTTCGCATCCTTATTGCGAATGATGTCCCCCAAAGGATACTCGGTCATGACCACCACACGATATCCGTCGAAGTAATGCCTCAACTTTCGGGATGTTATCAGTATGGCGTAGAGCAGTTTCTGAATCTGTGGGTACCTGGTCTTGGATTCGTTGAGTACCTCACTAATGAAATAGATTGGCCGCTGTACCTTGTAGGCGTGGCCCGGCTCGTCACGCTCGACCACCAGTGTAGTGGAAACCACCCGATCGGTTGCCGCAATGTAAAGTAGGAGAGTTTCGTCTTCTCTGGGAGCAGTAAGTACCGGAGGTGACGTGAGGTATTGCTTCAGCTGCATGAAGGCAGCGTCTGCTTCCTCCGACCACTCGAACTTCTCGGACGCTTTGAGCAGTTTGAAGAACGGTAGTCCTTTTTCTCCTAATCTTGATATGAAACGGCTTAGAGCAGCCATGCAGCCGGTGAGCTTCTGGACATCCTTCACCTTTTTTGGAGGCTTCATGTCTAAGACAGCTTTGACTTTCTCCGGGTTAGGGCGTATGCCGTCGTAACTGACGACGTTGCCGAGCAGTATGCCAGACGGGACACCAAAGATGCACTTCTTTGGGTTTAATTTCCATTGGAACGTATTAAGGGCTGCGAAGGTGCGTTCCAGATTGTCAACAAGGGTATGTGCTTCCTTGGTTTTGACAACTACATCGTCGACGTAAGCCTCGACGAGGCCGTCTTTTATCTCATCGTTGAGGCAGGCCTGTATAGCGCGTTGGTAGGTAGCACCGGCGTTTTTGAGCCCGAACGACATAGTCGTGTAGCAGTAGGCGCCGAAAGGCGTGATGAAAGATGTCTTGATCTGGTCGTCCTTTTTGAGAGCGATCTGGTGATAACCAGAGTAGCAATCAAGAAAGGAAAGCAGCTCGCAACCGGCGGTTGAATCTACGACCTCGTCTATGCGAGGCAAACCAAAGGGGTCCTTAGGGCAGTGTTTGTTGAGATCAGTGTAATCAACGCACATTCTCCATTCATTATTCTTTTTGCGTACAAGAACCGGGTTGGCTAACCATTCCGGATGATACACTTCTTTGATAAATCCGGCTGCCAAAAGCCGTGTAACTTCTACCCTAATCGCCTCCTTTTTGTCGCGAGCGAACCGTCGTAGCTTCTGCTTGATTGGTTTGGCTTTGCTGTTGACATTCAAGGAGTGCTCAATCAAGTCCCGAGGTACACCGGGCATGTCGGAAGGTTTCCATGCAAACACATCCACGTTGCCCCTCAAGAACCTGACGAGCGCGTCTTCCTATTTGGGATCCAGGTCGGCCCCGATGAGGGCCGTTTTGCTGGGATCGCCCTCGACCAGCTGGATCGTCTTGTGCTCCTTGCACCTGATGTTCTTGCGCGGAGCCTCGAGCTCTGGGATCTCCAAGTGGTCGGCCGTGGTCTTCTTAGCGTTGAGCATGGTCTCGGCCATGCGAATAGAGAGGTCGTGGGCCTCTGCTATTTTGAAGCTGTCGTCCTCGCAGGTATAAGCTGCGTATACGTTGCCCCTGAGGGTCAAAACTCCTTTCTCAGTAGGCATCTTGAGCACCAGATACCTGTAATGAGGTATGGCCATGAACTTGGTGAGCGACGGTCGACCAAGAATGGCATGGTAGGTGCCGTCGAAATCAGCGACCACGAAGTTAACGTAGTCGGTGCGGAAGTGGTCCGGAGTCCCAAACTGCACAGGTAGCGTGATCTGCCCGAGAGGTGTGGAGCTCTGTCCGGGGAGAACGCCCCAGAACTGTGCCTCGTATGGCTTCAGGTCCGCCTGGGCTATTTTCAGAGCGGGCAGGCTGTTCTTGAACAGTATATCAATGGAGCTGCCACCGTCGATCAGTACCCTGTCGAACTGAACCTTGTTGATACAAGGATCGAGGACCAGGGGAAAACGCCCTGGTTCGGGTATGGCGGCCCATTGGTCCTTCCTGCTGAAATAGATTTCACGGTGAGACCACGGAGGAAGCCGCGGATCGGTAAGAAGGTTGTCGTTCTTTGCCACGTTCAAGCAGGCGCGGGCGAGCAGCTTGCGTTCTCGTTTGGTCTCAATGGACACCTTGCCGCCGATGATGGTGTGCACGCGATCCGTCGGCTTGACGTATTTATGACGAGGATCTGCATCGTCGTCGTCGTTGTCCTCGTTGCGCTGTTCCCTCACGTCAGTAGGCTTGTCGGACATATCCGGAGCCTGTTGGCGCGTGTAGATAGTCTTGAGGACGCGACAATTCTCCATGGTATGGTTCGACTTGGGATGGAGCTGGCAGGGGCCCTTCAATGCCTTGGCGTAATCGTCCTCGTAGTTACGACGTCCTCCGCCCTTTTTCACAGTATTGACCTCGCCATCGTCTTCCCGAGCACGCTTGCTTCTGTAATCGTCACGGCGGTTGCGCCGCTGATTACGTTGATCACGGTGGTCGCGGGAGTCGTTGCGCTGGTTGCGGCGGTCAAAATTGTCGTTCCGACCACGGTTGCCGCGGTAATCATCACGGCATGGGGGGTGGTCGGAGCGTGGGACCCTTGCTTCTTCTTCGACGATTATCTTTTTAGCGTCGTCAGCGTCCGCGTATTTCTTAGCGGTGGCCAAGAGCGCTGTGACTGACTCAGGTCTTTTCCGGAGGAGCTTGTCTCTTAGGGCGTCGTGGAAGCGGAGGCCGGTGACGAAAGCTTCGATTGCTTCGTTGTCGGATATTGACGGGACCTTGATGCGCATCTCCGAGAAACGCCGAACGTACTCGCGCAGCGGTTCGTCTTTCCGATCTCGGATCTGTTGCAGATCGTACTTGTTGCCGGGTTGTTCACAAGTAGCGATGAAATTGTCGATGAAGGCCTGCTTGAGTTCCTGCCAAGAGTCAAAAGAGTTTGCCGGCAAGCTAACTAGCCATTGGTGACCTGCATGACCAACGGCGACTGGGAAGTAGTTAGACATAACGTGCTCGTCAGCCATGGCTGATCGGCACGCGGTTTCATAGAGCATGACCCATAATTCGGGGTTTTCTTTGCCGTCGTACTTCTGAAGCTTCTCGAGCTTGAAGTTCTTTGGCCATATGACTTGGCGCAGGTGTGGAGTGAACTGCTTCAGGCCCGGCGGACCGTGGACGGTGTCGTACTCCATACGGCGATAGCTTTCATGGGATGCACGATCGTCAGCTCTCTGGTTGATGCGAGCACGCAAATCGCGTCCACCGAGGTAATGGCGGAGATCGTTATTGCCATCGCGGCGATCTCGATTGCCACCTGGATTAGCGTTGCGACCGTGGTTATCACGGCGATTGTCGCGGTTATCTTGGCGGTTGTCGCCTCGAACGTCGTGGCGGTTATCCTCCCGGCGGCGGTTGTCGTCCCGACCACCATCACGACCACCGTTCCCGCCTTGACGGTTGTCCGATGGGTCGTTATTGCGCGAGCCACGTAGGTTGAGTGGCTGTGAGCGACTTGAGTATTGGCGGCTGTGGCTTGATTCGACAGAAACGGATGGAGCCCGGGCTTGGTTCATCTCTGCGGTCTGAGCCATAGCAGCCGTCAGATAAGCTTGTATGTCATCACGGATTACTTGAGTCTCGGGAGTGTTGGGCAGCCGCTGCATCGTCGCCATGGCGACGGCTACGTTGGCGCTTGGGGTCTTGAAAACTTGTTTATCCCCCACCCTGTCGAAAGCATTGTTGAGGTCGCGCGGTTGGATCCTTATGCGTCGTGCCTCCTGGTCTGCTTCAGCTTCGATTTGCCGGCGATTAAACCGGTCAATATTGCGTGCTTCGCGCGCAGTCTTTTCTTGTTCTGTTTCGCCAACTGCTGGCGGCTCGTCGTTGCTGACAACATGGATCAAATCCCCTCGTCTTGGCGGGAAAGACGGAAATTGGGGGAAACCCGGGGCGTGGTCTGGTAGATCCAGATCGTATTGGGCGCCTTCATCTTCGTGACGCTGAAGCTCGGTGTGGACAGATGCGTTGGACGCGATGCCGGATGAGGAGCTGGAGTCACCTTCTCGGACTGTGTGGACGGATCCTTCCCTATAATCTTCGATCCGGACCATGTTTACGATGTTGCATGGCTTCGGCCGAGATCGGTGTACAGGACACAGATCCGAGCGGTGTCGCAGGTTGTACGCGTAGCTGGAGGCAGCGTTTTGCAGGCCGTAGGGCTGGACCTGGTGGTTCTCCGTCGGGGCTTCGTACTCGCAGAGTCGGAGACCCGTCGCAAAGGCTGGCTGGCGACGAGCGGAGCGCCCCTCAGGAGTAGATACGACCACAAGATCTGTTCCGAGTCGTGAAGGACGACTGGTCCGAGCTGGTCGGATAGATCTGTTGTGGGGAGATATTACCTGCTCATTAGGTTGGCTTTGAATCGTACTTACCAGAGCTAGGGTTTCAGCGAGTTTGATGCCGACCCGATCGATGGAGTCGAGCAAGTCGGTGTCATCGATCTATTTTCCTCTGTAGCGGGGAAGCAGACTACGGGTTGTCGGCGTGGCAGTAAGCGTGGTCGGAGCCAGATGTACCGTGGTCGGAGCCAGATCCATCGTGGTCGGGGCCACGTTCGCCGTGGTCGGAGTCGTGTTCACCGTGGTCGGAATCGTGTTCACCGTGGTCGGAGCCGTAGCCGATGCAGGTGAAGTAGTCGTCGGCGCGGGTTGAATCCACACCTCCTCCGCGGTCATGGTGATGGAGACGTCGGGGCCGGTGGTCCAGGTGATCTGGCCGACGGTGAACGTGAGGCCGTTGGGCGTAGCCATGGAGCCGGAGACGATGACCATCTTGTTTGCTTGACGAGCAGTACGCACACCCCCAACCTGGCGCGCCACTGTCGACGAAATATGGTCGGCAGTCTACCTAGGGGTATGCCCAAGGTAGTAGATTATCGGCAGACAGATGCGCAAGCCCCAAACAAGACGGTGACGCAAGACAGACACGAGGTTTTATCCAGGTTCGGCCGCCAAGGAGGCGTAATACCTACGTCCTGCGTCTGATTTGTATTGCTATATGTCAATGAGAGATGTTTTTTAGAGGGGTCCCCTGCCCGCCTTATATAGTCCGGGGGGCAGGGTTACAGATCTGGAAACTAATCCTAGTCAGTTACAATTGCCATATGTGGCCGGATAAGGATTCCTATTCTAACCGACCAGGATCCTGCTTGGTCGCCAAATCCGTCTTGATTCCTTGTGCGGGACTCCGATCAGGTTAACTGGGCCGCACGTCATCTTTCGGGTGGACTGAACCCATCGATCTGGGCCAGCCCAAGCTTAGCCGTAAGGGTATAGGGGTTAATACCCCCACACAAGCCTACACATGTGACTCACCTGCAACAAGGGTTAACAAACCCTGAGTACAAAGGTACTCAACAAGACTAACCCGACGTAACGGGGTGTAAGACTTTAGAGATGCAGGGGTTTGGGGCAAGTTAAGGATGTAGCAAGATTCAAAAGTTCTTTGCCAAAAGCTTACTATTCTTCATTCTATTTTCAAGTTTTACCCCTAAGTCCTTTTAGTTCATTATCTCAACTAAATGTACATTTTCCATATTCCATTCCTTCTCATTCCATTCTTTCTCATATTTTAGTAATTCATCAGTCCTACATTGCTTCTGTAATGAATCGAGTCTCCATATCCACGGAGCACCGGCAATTCGAATTGATTCAAGTCCCAGCTGGGGATTCCTTATCACACGACATATGTAGAACTTAATCTTGCATATATCAACCTCGCTATCGGATCCTCCTATACTAAGCCATCTCCATGCCACCCGAGAGCATAGTACACCTCAAATCCGGCCACATTCCAGCCACGAGGGTACATGCTACTCCCGCCATCTCTCCACTCCCAGTGCGTGGGCATTCGTCTTAGTATCGGATTAGCCGAAGTAGGCTTACCGGAGTATGTGACCAGTACTACAAAGTGTCTCGTTCAGAAGATCCACAATGAGTGGCCTTTAAGCAACATAGTCGACAACCTTACCCAACATTCAAGATAAGTCACCTGACTAGTCTCTAGTTCATTCTACCTTCTTTCTTTCTTTGGCTAGTATGCCATCTTTGATTGTATCAAAACTTTTACTTTGAAAACCTACCATAAGCATACTAAGCATTCTATGCCTTTGTAAATGAAAACATCTTCAAGGATGGTAAACAATTAACAAGGTAGGCAATGCATCAAGTAGGTAACATTTGACATATCAACTTAATGCAATAAGTAACATAGGTGGTAAACTTTTCAAAGTAAACAAGGTAAGGGTTTAATGCATAAACTGGGGCTTGCCTTCGTTGACGATCTCAGGTTCCGGATCAGCACCACTATTATCGAATCCCGTGATAACCGGGGATTCTTCCAGAACTTGCTCAACTAGAATCGGTTCACTCTCGGATTCTACACGAAATAATAGCATATGCTTCAACATGATGATAATGTAAACATGATGCTTTCATAGTGCATGAAATATAACAACACCTTGAATACAACTTTCCTTCATGGTACAGTTACAAGCCAAACTAACCAAACCATATTCGTAACGGATGTGACCACGTCAGCACCGACCACTTCAGCGAGCTCTCCGACCACTTCGGCGAACTCTCTGACCACTACGGCGAACTCTCCGACCACTATGGCAAACTCTCTGACCACTACGGCGAATTCTCCGACCACTACGGTGAACTCTCCGACCACTACGGTGAATTCTCCGACCACTACGGTGAACCCTCCGACCACTACGGTGAATTCTCCGACCACTACGGCAAATTCTCCGACCACACTGATCTTGAAACCCTACTGGTCACAAAACATGATCAAAACAAGATCAAACACTAATCAAACAGTTAGGGTTTGCTTTTATTTATTTTTGAATTAATTTGGAAATAAGCCCAAAAATGAACTTATTCCAAATGACCTCAAAATTTTATGTAAGCTTCCTCATGACAAATTAGTGTACCAAAACAAATTTCATAATTTTTGGAGTTATACAGTGGCCTACAAAAATCATGGAAATTGCATTTATCAATTAAAGGACTAAATATTTGAACATAAAAAATTTATTCAAATTTCAAGTTTAATATTTTTAAACCATACTGTAGCATGTACAGAAGCTACACACAAATTTTTAGAATTTTTGGAGCTATTATTATTTTCCTACAAATTTCCAAAGATTCAACACTATTCAAAATCAGAAAATAATAAAACCTCACTGTTCTTCTCCTTCTTTCTCACTGACAGCCCGACCCCACTCGTCAGTGACACATACAGGTCACGGCGGTGCTGCCATCACTGGCCGGCCCAAAATGCGCCGACGGTGACGCTCCGGCGAGGCAGACGGCACTCAAATGATCTACACACTCCTACGAACCCATCCCAGCCCTTTGAATGGCAGAAGGTGCACCAGAGAAGACTCCACGCCGGCCATGGCGGCTCGGGCACGATGGCGCACGGCATAACCCCGGCAACGGTGTAGTAGGGTCTAAAACAAAGCGAGTATCGTGTTCAGTAGCTCACCACGATCACGCCGGTGCGTTAGGTGAAGACGGAGATGGTCTGGAGCAGCCTGGCCACGTCGAGTTGATGGTGGCGGAGCTCCGGCCGGTCTTGGGGAAGAAGACGTTGCGCCGGGTGATTCCGGCCAACCCAAGCGATGTGAGCAAGCCGCAGAGAAGCGCAAGACCGAGGCGATCGTGTTGGCGTAGCTGGGCACGACGGACACGGCTTGACGGTGGCTACGGCGAGCGGTGGTGCTAGCTGGCGGCGGAGCAGAGCAGAGGGGAAAAACGGGGACGACGACGGCGACTGCTGCTATTTATAGCCGGGAAGGAGACGTCCAGCGTCGACAGCGCACGCCCGAGCTCGCCATTTAGGCATCGGCGTGTCACCGCGCGTGAAAGCGGCGAAGAAGGTCGGCGGCGAACAGCGGCGTGTCGCCGGTGGCAAACAGGCGATGTTGATTTTGATTTTTGAATTATTTACAGAACTGCCACTGAGTCCATTTTTCAAATTACTCTCAAATTTTCTAAAGAAGTTGAAAATCTCCAAAAAGGAAAGTTGCTCAATTTTTCAAATTCTACAACTTTGCTTCTAGGAACATTTTCAAATTCTGCCTCCATTTTAAAATTTGAATTTGGGGTGCATTTGAGCATTTGAATCATTTCAAAATTACTCCAAATTTTATATGTAAACTTGAAAAACTTTGAATACCAAAGTTGATCCACATAAAATAATCTTCAACTTTGCTTTTTGCCTCAACCCCAAATTCTACATGGATTTTGAATTAGTAAAAAGGGGCAAAAAGGGCTTTTATAATTTGAATTTGAATTCAAATTTGATTTGTTTACCTTTTACTTTAACTGTGATTTTTGACCAATAACATGGCCCATTAGGGTTATTTGAGTCAAATGACACATGGTCTCACATGATCACATGAAATTTGACCCTTGTGGTCATGATCTTTATTTAGGGTTTTGAATCACATCACATAAAATAACAACATTATGAAATAAAGCTTATTTAGTGAATGCATTCAAACTTTTCTACTTTATGAATGCTTTGCAATGCATATGATGACATGTCAATTTTTAATGCTAGGTCAAAACACCAGAGGTGTTACAACCCTTCCCCCTTAAAGAAATCTCGTCCCGAGATTTAAAACTCAAGGCTAAGTAATGGAAAAAGGAAATGTGTCAAGCTAACACATCATAACTTTATTCAAAAGGCTAGTGCAGGGGTTTTCCATTCGGTTGACAAACGAGACAAGTGAAAGGATCTAACAATGCCTAGAGGGGGGTGAATAGGCGTATCTAAAAAATTACTGCAAATGCTAAGTTCAAATCTGTCAGCCACTGTCGGAAGTCCCGACGTTTAGGTCGGAACTCCCGACGTTGTCAGAAGTTCCGACGCAAACGTCAGCAGTTCCGACGCCTACGTGAACTACAAAAGCAGTGCCAAATTTAACTTTGTGGATAAATAAACTTACAACCTCACTTCCTAGTGGTTTGGTGAAGATGTTGGGTCACTCCCTTGACGCCGTAATGCCTCCAAACCATAGATC